>NW_010107948.1:0-7671 GCF_000699245.1 Pterocles gutturalis
GGGGCTGTAGGCACTCTAGGAGGTTCCTGGCAGACCTTCTGATCCCTCAAAGACACAGCTCAGGAGTCTCAGTGACTGCTTCAAACTTGAAAGCTCCGTATGAATTTAATCCTTTTTTCCACCTCCACAACTCCCCTGCCCCCGAAATGAGAAACTGAAAACCTAAACTCTGCAAAGGTCCATATCTGTATCTTTAACATAATCCCTGCCTTGAGCTTCCCCTTGAAAAGCGCCCTTGGAAATACCGGGGCTGATCTAAACCTGTGACAGCCCTGACCCACACAGCACACTCTCAACAGCAGAAGGACCCTCTCCTGCCACAAGCTGCTCCTTCCACCCACAGCTTCTCCCCACAGCGCCGTGGGGAGCTCCCCAGGCAGGCTGAGAGCTGACCCTTGCAGGCGGCAGAGACAGCCCCTGGGGTGCAGGGACCTGCTCCGAAGGACAGCCCTGGGCACCCCTGGCTGCACACCCAGCTTCACACCCACCTTCACACCCTGCAGCAATCCTTGGGAGAAGGCAGTCTACATGCCCTGTCCCTCTGATGGTGTGTCAGGAAAGCCCTGCTCGCACGAGTGTTCTCTTTTACACTAGAGAAACTGTAAGAGTCCTCCTGATAGATTTTGGAAATTGTGGGATGTACCAGTTTCAGGAGATCCCTCCAGGAACACAAGCTATATTGCCCTGAATCCAGAGACTTACCATGTAGAGGGCTGTGGAGATTTCTCCATCAGTGAGTTCTCAGCATCCTCCTACTTGCAACTTCCTCTCCTCCGTGCCTGCAGGCAGTGCCCATATTGCCCTGAATCCAGAGACTTACCATGTAGAGGGCTGTGGAGATTTCTCCATCAGTGAGTTCTCAGCATCCTCCTACTTGCAACTTCCTCTCCTCCGTGCCTGCAGGCAGTGCCCTCAGCCCTGCTGCACTTTGCAGAGGAGCTGCTCCTGAGCAGAGCTGTCTCTCTGCAGCGCTGCCCACTTGCCATCAGCTCCCTCCATCCCCGCAGCCCAGCCCAGCTCAGCAGCACAGGACCAGCCCAAGGCAGCACTTTCTCTGCCTCCTGCTGTTCCCCCCTCCCCTGCCCCCAGATCCCAGGAGGTGTCCCTGGTCTCCAGGGCTGACAGCTCCTGGAAGGCTGCAGGGTCTCTCCTGGGGAACACAGTTTGGAGCAGACTGAAGCAACCCCTGACTGTCCCTCTCTGAACACAGCATAGGCTGATTCCTGCAGTGGGAATTGCTCTGACAGGGTGTGCGGGTCTACAGGAGGTGTCACTGTTCCCTCTGGAGACCCCCATTCCTGTCCCATTGTCAGGCAGGGCACGCAGGCAGGGACAGGCAGGGGAGCATTTCCTCATCTCCACTGCCCTGTTAATAATGGAGACAGAGGCCAGAATGAGCTTTTCCTGTGCAGACCCCTTGTTGACATTTGAGGTGCCAGAGGTGGGTCAGGACAAGTGCAGGGAGCTGCAATCTTTGATGGAGCAGTTGTGAGAGACAGGGCAGTGCCTGGGGCGTTTTGTGGAGGCTGGTGGGGAAGGCATTTGGCCAACTGGAATGGCAGAAGATGATCACCTTTAGGAGAACTCAACCTGCACCTGCTCAGTGTGCTCTGGGCAGCCGACAGAGGTGTTCATCTGCCCAAACGGAGTCATGTGCAGGGGGAGGCTGAGAAAGAGACAGAGTCCCAGGAGGTAAACCATCAGTGGATGGAGATCAAGTCAGGGGCTTGTATTGGGTCTGGCGGAGATGGGGTTAATTTCCCCACAGCAGCCCTCAGAGAGCTGTGTGTTGCACTGGTGGCTGGAAAGGTGTTGATACACCAGAGCTTTGGCTGCTGCTGAGCAGTGCTCACACAGCATCAAGGCTGTCTCCCCAGCATCCCCCAGGAGGCTAAGGGCCCCAGGGTTGGGCAGGATCTTGGGAGGTGACAGACCCAGGACAGCTGACCCAAAGTGACCAAGGGTTTATTCCATACCATGTTGCATCAGCTCAGCAATAAAAGCTAAGGGAAGGGAGGAGGAGGGGGGCATTCATTGTTATGACATTTGTCTCCTGGAGCGACTGCTACACGTGTTGAAGCCCCACTTCCTGGGAAGTGGCTGGACATCACTTGCTGATGGAAGTAAAGGATAAAATCTTTGTTTTTCCTTTGCTTTTGTGTGTGTGGCCTTGGCTGGTTTGGGGGTTTTTGGATTTTTTGGAGTTTTTTTTTCTTTATTAGACTGCCTTTGTCTTGACCCGTGCGTTTTTCTCCATCTTATTTTCTTCCCCCCCTTGTTCTGCTGAGGAGCGGAGTGATAGAGCAGCCTGGTGGGCACCTAGTGTCCAGCCAAGGTTAACCCACCACTGGGGGTCTCCCGTCTTGGGTCCATGCTTTCAACCTCTGCTGGTTCTTCTCTCCCCAGCCCTTTACTCACACCCTTGATAACAGAGTAAAGGAACAGGTCAGTGATATTCACAGTGTGCTCGGATCGCAGCATGACAGGAACTTGCTGGGAAGCTCCATAGAAACAGGAAAGCGTTGAGTAGGTGGACAGAGGACCTCAATTCAAGGGAGGAATTTAGAAACAAGGACAGTTGTAGGCAAGCCAAACCTTCCCTGGAGTTGTGAGAAAATTCAGGGGCACCAAGATGAGCTGTTAGTACTGAAGTTACAGATGAAAAATAATCAAGAATAATGTGTGGCCGCAGCCGAATTTAGTAAGAGAAGATGTAGGCAGGTCCGAGGTACTCTATGTCCTCTTTGCCTCTGTCTTTAGCAGCAAGGTCTCCCAGGCTGTTGTGCCTTGAGGCAGGACTATGGAAAAGAACAACCAGCAGTGGATGGGGTCGAGCCAGGGGTTACTCAGCCCTGAACAGCCCGTGGGACTGTTGGGCCTGCGTGTAAGAGCATTGAGGGAGGAAGCTGGGGTCATAGTGAGGCTCTCTCTTGTACGGTGTCTCGCTGTGAATGGTCTTCACTGCAGCCCTCCTGGTGCTGCGTTTTAGATTTGTGACCAAAACAATGCTCATACCACACTAATATTGTAGGTGTTGCGGAACAGCGCTCGCGCTGCTTCAAAGCCTCCTCTGATTCCCACTCTGCCCCCCATCGGTAGATTGACCGACACAAGCCGGCAGATGACCCACACTGACCAAAGAGATATCCCAGGCCATATGACATCATGCTCAGCAAGAGAATGCAGGGCAGGGGGATTTTAAGTAGGCAGCCATTCTTTGCTCAGGGACTGGCTCAGCATCACTCTACCTGTGAGACGTGGTGAGCAATCACCTTTGCATCACTTGCTTTGTTTTTCTTCTTTCTTCTTCTAGTTTTCCTTCACTTATTAAACTATTTTTATCTTGACCCATGAATTTTCTCACTTTTGCGATTTCTATTCTCTTCCCCCATCCCACTGGGTGATAGGGGTTGGTGAGTGAGCTTATGTGTGGGCTTAGCTGCCAGCCAAGGTGTGTCCACCACAGCTCTGTCTCATCTTTGGAAGTTCACAGAGATGAGGAGAACTCCCTGAGAACTTGGGAAAAGTAAATGTTGCATGTGTGTTTCAAAAAGTCCCAAAGGATTATCAGGGGAGCTAAAGTCTGTTCAAACTCACTTTGTGTCACAGTGCATGTCCTCTTGGATATAATTTCTGGGTGTCTGAAAGACAACACGACTGGGTTTACCCACAGCAGATCATGCCTGACCATCCTCATTGCTTTCTGTGCTGAACAGACTGCACTTCTTGACAAGGGAGGAGCAGCAGATGTCCTTTACCCGAGCTTCAGCAAGGCCTTCAGCACCATCCCATGCAATAGTCTTGCACCCAAGTGTGGGTATTATGGTCTGCATAAGTGGCTAAACAGAGCAGCAAAAAAAATTTAAAAAAAGCTTGAATGCTTGGGCTCAGAGGGATGTGGAGAATGGGTGATACTCTGCCTGGAGGCCTCTGACAAGTCCGTCCTGCAGGGTCTTTCCTGCGGGTGAAACATCATTGTGCACCCTGGGTGCAGGCCTTGGCTTTCCTGAGGGCTTTCCTCAGGGCATCCCTGACCTCCCTGTTCCTCAGGCTGTAGATGAGAGGGTTGACCAGGGGTGTGAGGACAGTGTAAAAAAAGGAAAACACTTTGTTGAGCTGCCTCAGCAGGGCTGTTCTGGGCAGCACGTAGACAATGAGGAGGGTGCAGTAGAAAGTGGTGACGACGGTGAGGTGGGAGGAGCAGGTGGAGAAGGCCTTCTCCCTGCCCACGCTGGACAGGATCCTCAGGATGGCAGCTATGATGTACACATAGGAGGCCAGCATGAACAGGAAGTGGAAGACAACACTCAGGAAAGACAGGATGATGGACGGGAGTGTGACCATGCTGGTGTCACTGCAGGAAAGCTCCAGCAGAGGAGTAAGGTCACAAAAGAAGTGGTCAATTGTCTTGGGGCCACAGAACTTCAGCTGGGATAAGAACACTGTGACTACTGCAGACACCAGCATACCCACTAGCCAAGATGCAGCCACCAGCTGAAGACAGACCTTCCAGGTCATGAGGCTTGCATAGAGCAGGGGCTGGCATATGGCCAAGTACTGATCATAGGACATGGCCGCCAGCAGGTGACACTCAGTACCTGCAAAAGAGCCAAAGAAATAGAGCTGAGCCACACATCCATGAGCAGAAATTGCCTTGTCCCCAGTCAGGAAGCTGGCCAGCAGCTGGGGCAAGATGGTGCAGCTGTAGCAGGTCTCCAAGGAAGACAGATTGCCCAGGAAGTACATGGGGGTGTGCAGATGCCGCTGTGACACCACCAAAACAACGATGAGGATGTTCCCTATAATGCTCATGGAATAGGTGATGAGTGCTAGGAAGAAGAGTGGAGTCTCCAGTGTGGGCACATTCCCCAGCCCCAGCAGCATGGGTGATGTCTGATTGTCCTCTTCCCATTTTTCCTCCATACAGCTTTGCTTATCTTTGTTTTTCTGCTTGCTGGGAAGGAGGCCTGTGATAAAACACATGCATTTCTGCATTAGGTGGAAGAAGAGCTGTGATGGACAATACTGCTAAAACAAGATGCAAAATCTCAAAAATCTCCTCTACTTTGCCTTTGTATAATCTATTTTTGCCTCTATCCACAATAAGAGGGAGACATGGGTTCTTCAAGGGAGCATGCCTGCTTGCCCCAAGAGCAGTCCCTCTGATCAGAGGGCTGACTTGCCCCATGGAGCTGCCTCTTCCTCATGCTGGAATAAAACCATCATACGCATTTGCTCAAATTTTGACATTTTCCTTTCCTGTGCTCAGGGGTTTTCCCAACATGACCACAACAGCTGTTTAGAACTGAGATCCTCTGCACTTTGTCAAGGAAAGCCAGTGTCATGATTTGCTATAAATTGTTTCTGTGAAAAGGTCAAGGCAGATGTGCTTTCTCCGACCAAGAGAAGGCTGAGCACAGTGCTGGGTGAATAGTCTCAGCTCTCTGAAACACTGCCCTTCTGCCGAGAGCATGCCTGCGGAAAAATTTTTGCATTGGCAAAGAGCAGCTCAGGAGTTTCCAGCTCAGACAAAGGGACTGTTCAATGGGATCATGACAGAGGACGCTTGAGCCCACATTGTATGTGAAACAGTAAAGGGAAAGGTGAGAAAGAAGAGAAAAAATCAATGAAAGAAAAAGTGTAACTGTGCACCAACCAGACAGCCCACGAGAGACTTTGTGCAGGGAGGAACGGAGAAGGACAGGCAGGAGCATTCACTTCCCATTCTCCCCTCTTCAGCACGGGTTCCTGAGGGCTTTGGGGCTGCCCCCCTTACCTCCTGCCCACCAGTAGGACTGGGCACTGGCAGCTGTGCTTGCTGGGCTCCCTGCTCAGCACCACTGGGCACCGGCAGCTGTGCTCGCTGGGCTCCCTGCTCAGCACCGCCAGGCACGGGGTAGGGGGTCCCTCAGGTTCCTGGGGTTGAGGCGGGAGAGTAGCAGGGTCAGGGGCACGGGCAATGGCCAGGACACGCCTGAGTGAACAGCCAGGGAAAGTGAACGCCCGAGAAAGAGCCTCCTGAGCTGTGCTCCTCCAAACACTTGACAAGCACTGTCAAACCTGCATCCCGGGCTGAGCTGGTTTGCTTCTGGAAAACATGAAGGCAACCAGCCTTAGCAGAGCTGACAAGGGTGGGTGGAGTTCCCAACCCTCCCACTATCCAGTGAGATAGCAGTCCATGAGAGTCAGCGTGAGAAAGCTGAGGCTCTGAGTGTGTGGAATGATGAGGGAGAGAGACAAAAAGGAGAAAGCTGAGAAAGGACACAGCCCTGAGGGAGGAGAGGGGCTGAGGCAATCTGGCTCCAAAGACCCTGCTCAGAATTCTCCCCCATCCCAGCTGAGGTGAGTGAGTGCCTGGGCAGGCTCCAAAGACCATGCTCAGAATTCTCCCCCATCCCAGCCGAGGTGGGTGAGTGCCTGGGCTGGCTCCAACACACCCCAGCCCAGCTGTAACTCAGCACTACCAGCCCCCCCTCAGCATCTCTGCTGCGCGGTGCTGGGGTCTGGGGTATCTGGGGAAGGAGGGAGCTGGGGTGGGGACACGTGCAGGACAAGACAGGACTGAGACTCCACTCGCACTCACAACCATTCACTGCACAAACACTCTGCAGCCAGATCAGCAGTACCCTGACCCAGGACATCCAGCACCCACCTGCAACACTCAGCATGAAGGGTTGGCCTCTGCACTGGTGGTGCCTGGGAATAAAGACGTAGGGTCTCACTCTCTTCCTCTACCCTACCACTTCTTCCCTTCCATGATCTCTCTGCAAACCCTGACCCAGATCTAATGCCCTGCTCTGCCCTTGTCCTCTTCTCCCCACAGCTCGACCAGTGACTCTCCAGCAGCCGAGAAATGTCCCGTGCTCAGCACGGTGTCCTGGAGTTTATAGCACTGATATTTCCTTCAGGGACTCAGGCACAGCTCAGCTCTCCCCAGGGACTGCAGGGAGGAAGCATTGCTTAATTGGTTCTCAAAGGAGGCTGCAACTTCTGAACTGATGGAAAGTTTGTAAACTATTGTGGCAAGGCCTGCCTTTCCCAGTACCCCTGAGTACTTTGAGCGCTGGGTAAGGCTCCTCTGGAGAGGAGGTTCAGGCAGGAAAATCATGAGGATTCAGCAAAGCTCATGACACAACCCCACAAGAGTTACCAAGAATAAGATCCCCATCACCTCCTTGCATCAAACTTTAAAACGCAAAACACACTGGGACAGTTTTTTTTTTTTTTTTAAACAGAGTTTTAAAGTAGTAATACTCACTAAATACTTCAATGCTGAGAGACAGTGACAGAGTGAGGAAAAATAGGTGAACCTGTATTATCTGGATTTACAAATTCTCTGTCCGTAAAAACATAGTCCCACAACCTAGGGAATGTTGCATTAGCTGGTGCTGGGGGAAGTTGAGCCAAAAGGGCCTAGAGTGGAATAACCTTCCCACAATCCAGGAGGAAGCAGTTAATGACCTGCTACGGCACCTGGACATGCACAAGTCCATGGGGCCAGATGGGATCCACCAAATTCTCATACATAACAAACTTTTTATACCCCCACATCACAATATTTTCCCTTTTATTTATCAACAGTCCTGGCTAACAGGGGAGGTCCCAGAAGACTAGAAACTTGCCGATGTGATGCCCATCTACGAGAAGGGCCATAAGGAGGATCCGGGGAAC
>NW_010107949.1:0-1994 GCF_000699245.1 Pterocles gutturalis
CCAGGCAGGGACAGCAGTCTGAAATTAAATTCCAAGGCACTTTTCCAACCACACATCACCAGTCCAAGCCAACACAGCCTAGATCTGGAGTGCTGCATTCTCGCAGCCACAACATAGCTGAAGAAAATCTCTGAGGAGGAGAGGTTCACAACGCGCCCTGCTGAAGGCTGGCTCTGCAAAAGCAGGTGATCCCATAAGGCAGCCGAGTTACCCATTCTAAGTTATCGTATCACCCACCTCACCATCGCTGAGCAAGACTTGTTGCCTTTCAGGGTCTATGCCAACAACCTTGCCTTGGCGGAAGCTGTCCCCAAACGTGATGGAGTAGGAGATGAAAGTCTTGGCAAATCCTGTGATAAGAGGAGAAAACAGGGCAGAGATCTCCCTCTGTGGAGGCTAACAGACCCCCCTTCCCCTCTCCCCTCCTACCATCCTTGCTCAGGCAAAAGCATTGTATACGCCTGGGGCCAGGTTATCTCTGCCCAGCAATGAGCTTCAGGACATTTGCCTCACATTTGGTGACAAGATCAGCTCCTTGGAGGCCACGTGACACCCTGGGCTAGAATGCTTTGTCTCTGTTCCCCTCACAGAACCTCCTGTACTGGTTGGTTTGCCAGTAACTGTGCCACTGTGGTCCAGGGCATTTCAGGCAGGATGCCAGGGGCTTTTTATGTTATCTGCCTCAGACCAAGCTTGTGACATCCTTTTGATGCTTGTTCCCAGCCTTGAACACGAGATTTTCCAGATAAATCCCCAGTGACTGGAGTAAGGGGGTTAGCCCAGTGTCCCCAGTGAGATCCCAGACAAGCCTGAGCAGCTCCCCGACAGAATGTCGTCATCCAGGGCCTCACGCTGAGCTGCTCGACATTTCCGGTACCAGATACAGAAAGCCGTTCATTCACTCCTTTCAGCTGCTGCTGATTTTAGCTTAGTCACCCTCTAAACTTTTGAAATTAAAAAAAAAAAAAAGAAAAAGGACCGTCTGACTAGTTTTTACTGTTTTCCCAGCAGACATGCAATTAGCTTAACACAGATGGTCTATGCATCCTCTCAGAGCCAAACAGTTTTTTTCCAGATGGAAAACATCAGGTCTTTCACCATCACTGGGGTAGAGGGGGCACTTTAACCATTGTACCTCTGAGCTGCTGCAGTCACTGGTGGGGGGCTAAAAGACCTGACTCCCTGGGGACCCACGCAGGGACAGCCTGTGGAAATCACCCAAGTCCTTACCACTCTCCACAGCGGCGCGTAGGGCAGCCACGTTGTGATGGAAAGCGTCTCTCATGTCCACCAGCACGAAGGGGATGGGTCAGGACTTGAGCACGCTGGCAGCTGCCATGCCTCCAAAGCCACCCCCGACCACCACCACCCGCACAGACTCGTCCACGGACATGCGGGATCCCATTCCTGCCTCTGCCTGTGGTGGGTGGAGCCCCAGCTGCTGGCTCAGGAGCTGGCTTAGCATTAAAGCTGTGGGGAGGAGCTGGGTTTTGCAAGGGCTGAGCTCAGCCTGCAAATCGCAGCCCTCCTGGGCAGGGAGGACAGCAGGGAGATGCTTCCTGCCAGGAGGCAGTGTCTGCCCAGGTGAGCACCAGCATCCCGATTACCTAATATTTCTCCTTTCACCTTCCTTACATCCTCTCACATACATCCTCCACCTGAGAAGGGGACCATAAGGGGACAAACTGTGTTTTAAGGGTGATGGGCAAACACCCAGGGACCAGGGGAACTGCCCAGCTGACCCAGCCCAGATGCTGTGTGAGACTGCTAATGATTCTGTGTGAGGCTCTGCTAATGCTGAAATGCCAGTCCTGCCAAACACCAGCATTAAAAACTCATGATCTCATCATAAAGCAAAAAAAAAAAAAAAGGATATGGTTTTGTTTTGTTTTGGAAAGTTCCCGAACATTTGGCTTAGTCTGTCCACCTTGGCTTGTCCTTTGTCAGTGCTGAATGTTGGTTAAATTCATGTTGGTTCAATGTCCCCCTTTTTT
>NW_010107949.1:2127-7755 GCF_000699245.1 Pterocles gutturalis
CACAAACTGGCCAAGACTGCAGGCTGGGTGAATAACCCGGCATCACTGTACTAGAGCTACTGGGAGGAAAGGAGCAGCAGGGAACGGCTAAGAGGCAGCAAGACCCCCGGAGAAGGGGAGCAGGGAGCAGAGAAGGAGGTTTACAGTAAAAAGGACATTCAGAGCGTGTTCTTCCACAATACGAAAATTACCCTAAAGAGTTATGGCTCCCGTGGCATTCTGGATAAATATAGCTGCTGTGCACACTGCAGCGTTGTGAGCTGGCAGAGCTGTCCCCACGCTCCCCTCCCTGGGATGGTCTGGAGGCTCCCCCTGCTCCTCATCCCTCCTTCAGCGAAGCCCTCTCACAGCAAGATCCCGAGCAAAAATCCCCCCAGCCTCATGCGTGGGAGATGAACGAAGGAATCTGCATCTTTTTTTTTCCCCAGGAAAAGCAGGGCCTGGGCTGAGGGTTGCCACCAGAGGGTGCAGCCGGCTCGGCCGTGGGGACATGGGACCCGGATGTCCAAGTCCAGCGTGTGGCGCTGGACACCCTCCCCTCTCTCGCAGCCTGGGGACTGGGGATGAAGGGTGACAAAGGCGTCATTGTGTTGGGGGCATCTACATAGGAGGACTCTTCAGCCTGGAAGAGAGCTGAGAGTGGAGGGATGGAACAGGAGACAGCAAAGCCAGGAGCAGAGGAAGGTCCTGGGTAGGAAAGTCCATGGCCTCAGCTGGAGTAAGCTGATGGCAAGTTTGTGCTTTTTGTTACACAGGAGTCGGCTGGAGGATGCTAAAATCTTCAATGGGGAAAAAAAAAAAAAAAGTCATTTTGATTAATCCAGCAAAGATAAATCCTCCAGAGCTGCTAACCACAGAGACACTCATTCTGGCCAAGCAATCAAAACCTGATTGAAGCTCTTCCCTCAAATTCCATGGACAGGCTTCATTTGCACCCAAGCATGTGTGAACCTGTCCCCTTCCCGGCAGTGTTGTCCTCACCTGCACAACTCCCCTGGCATTTCATCCCGCTGCAGCAAACCTGGATCAAAGGCCAATTCCCAGAATATGGGGAGGCTGAGGATGAAACACCACTTCCCATGTGCTGCCCTCTCCCCCTTCCCCTGCACCTTTGTGCCCAGCTCTGGCTTTTACAGAGGCACTTCTGGGCTTTTCATGACAGGTATTTTCATATATTTTACAGCACATACCAACTGCATGGAGAAATTGATTACCCCAAGAGTACTCCCCTATTTTCCCCTATCACGTGGGGTTTTCCCCCTTCAGGTATATTTGCACAAGACCTGCCACAAAGAGAAAAATCCTGTTCCTGCCCTAACTCTGCTTCTCACAAGGCAAATAAATGTCTTCATCCTGCCTCCAAGCCAAATGGCTACCATCAGGTGAATCCAGTTGTACACCAGAAGATCAGGGTCACCTTTCAGAAAACAAGGGTAAAAAGACTTTCTTTTCCAAGCTGGCAACTTGAAGATGCACCAACAAGGAAAGGCAGGTCAGTGGTAAAAAAAAAAAAAAAAAAAAAAAAAAAAAAAAAAAAAGACCCAAACTCAATTAGTTACACTCCCTTTGGAAAAAAAAAAAAAAAAAAAAAAAAAAGAAGAGAGCCCAAAGCAAACAGAAAGGTGAAAAGGAGCCTTTGTGAAAACCTCACGTCCAGCTCCAGGCAAACAGGAAGAAACTCCGAATGTTCAAATCTGTGGTCGGAGGGAGCCTTATTCACGCAGGTGCGTACTGGCAAATATGTTGTTTTTATATTTCTCCACCTGGCTGCAAACAGACGGCTGCAGCAAGAGCTGGTCAGCTTCAGAGATGGTTTTGTCTGCTGATGGTGATCTGTATGGCAGGGATGCTGCGGGCAGCGATCGCCTTGCCCTGGTGTCCCTCAGGCTCCCATCACGAGTCTGGGCTGCTGGAGGGGTCCTGGTTGTCCCCTCACTAGCAAAATCTCTGCTGTAAAACCAAAGGAGACTTGTCCCAGCTGTGGCTCTTCCTTGCTTCAGTGTGGAAGGGGAAAAAAAAGTCCCTCGCAAACACAAAAAATAAACAGATGATTCAGGACTTAACAAGAAATGTCATCAAACTCACTTGGGAGCAGCCCAAGGAGACTCCGTGACTGTGCATCTGGCTAGCAGCTATCTCTGCAAACCCCAAGGATGGGCGTGCTCATCCCCTTCTCTATCAGCAGCCCCATGCACCACATTCCCTCTGCCCACAGCCATTCCCTGCACATCGTCCTGTGACAGCCCTGGCAGCCGTGGCAGCAGCATCCCTGCAGCCCTTGGGGCTGTGCTTCAGCAAAAAGGTATTTTTGTGTCTGCCAGGGGTGAGATTGCTCTCTGCTAGACAAACCCATCCATGGCACTGCCCTGAGGTTCCCCATTTTTCCCAGGTGATCTGGTCACCCCCACGCACCTCGGGGATCTCTGCCGCAGCCAGTGTGGAATTGGGTCAGTCCAGGGCAAGGAATTGCCTGGAAAAACCAATTGAGACCAGATCCTGGCTGCTTTTAAACACAAAACCTGTCCTATTTTATACCTTATAGTAAATTTACTTTTAGAAAAAATCAACAAGGACCTGTTTTATTTATCCTCTCCCCAGCAAATCTCATTTTGCACTTCCATTTTTTTTGGTGCCACCAGCTTGAGAAAAACAGCCCCTGGCCACGTCCTATAAACCACAGCATCAAGGTCACCTTATTTTGGCCAGGCTGGACCCGCCAGTCATGTGCATTTATAGGCCGTGTACGTGCCAGCCCATAAATTGGTCACAGATCCCACTGGAAAAGGGAGTCAGGAAAACCCTGGAGGTGAGATGACAAGAGGAGCTTAATTGACTTTATCCAGCTTAGCTGGGTGCTGCAAGGATTGCAAAGACCTCTCCAGCAAAGCTCTGCTCCTGCAGCTCGGTGGCAGCTTTCTCTTATGGGACAATACCAAGAAGGGTTTTGTGGCATTAATTCTCACAGGGTGGTAGAGAAGCAGAAAGGGTGTCAGTGGCTGGGTTTTGCTCGAGAAAAGGAAGGAAGAGGGTTTGGGCAAGCTCCTTCACTCTTGGGGCAGGTTTCGAGAAAGACGAGCTTTTGCCCCCAAATTGTGGGGAGTTTTCTCCCCTCCTCCCAAGATTTCATTACAGTGAAAGCACGGTGTATAATAAAACTGTGTCCTGAAAAAAATCAGTCTCGAAGACAGGCAGCCTTTGTCTGAAGGTGTAATTACAGGATAAATATGGGATGCAGACCAAGAAATGTGGTCTGGTCAGGCATGCAGCCTTTTAAAAAAACACAACACAAAACAAGGCTGTCATTTAATGCTGAAATGTCCACGTGTGTGCTTCAGCCCCCGGTCCCTCGCTGGTCCGCAGGTTCCCCCACCGACCTCGGGTTTGGGCGACAGAGCACCAGCTCCCCATGGGAATCCGCAATGGAGGAGAGGGCAAGGCCGGATCCAGCCTCCAGTAGCAGTCAGTGGTGCTGGGTGAGGGCACATGATGGTTGGGCGATGGGTTTCCCTCCAGCCGCGGTGCAGAAATCCCATCCAATAGCGCCGCGAGGGGACGTGAGGGATCAGCTCGGCCAATCCCATTAAATGGAGCTGGAGCAAGTGAGGAGAAGGGGACAGGGGAGTCAGGACAGCCGGTGGAGCGGCCACGACTTCTGAGGTTTGGGACAAACCTGGTGCCAAGGTGGAAAAAGACCTCTTTATGCATTTCTGTGGGCCAGCCTGGCGGCTTGGCTTCCTGGCCCAGCAGACATCTGCCGTGCCAGCTGCGGGGAGCAGTTTGCCACCTCGGCCGTGCATTAAACAGCACAGTGCCCAAGGCATCATTTCAGAGATATAATTTCATTCCCTGCCTCTTACTTGGTGGGCACAGACATCTTGGCTCAAGGAAGAATTGCCCCCGCAATGCCGGCACAGCCTCAGCCAGCACCGGGTGTCTCCGGGAGGGAGGCAGAGACACAACTGGGTGTACCTGCTGTCCAAAGTCAAGTCTGTACCAGACCAGTGGAGGGAAGCATGGACCAGAGAGATCCCATTTGGAGGAGAACAGTGCATGCATAATTTATTAAAGCTCTCGCTGCTCCTCCATCACCTGCAATAACCTCAGGGAGGAGAAGCTGGCTTGGGCTGGTGGCCCTGTCCTGCAGGACACTGCAGAAAATGTTATCTCCAGTGACAATAAGCATCACTACAATGTGTCCAAATTTCCTCCAAAATACAGCTGTGCCAGGCTGGGCAGGGGAGCCTGGGGGCAGCACAGCTGCAGGCACTGAGCAGGGTATAAGAGGAGTGGGGGGGTCTTTTCTTTGTTTGCTTGTTTTAAGGCAAGCCTGATGCTTTTGAGAGCTGCTTTACTTATGAAAGCTTGAATCCCTTGAAAAGAGGATTTTTTTTTTTTTTTTTTGCATTGATGGAGGAAGGGTGAAGCCACATCTGTTGTGGTCCCTGCGTGACCCATCTGCACACAGGTACCTCCTCACTCTAAGGCATTGCTTCTTGCTGTGGCTTTCCCCATGCATGGTTTTTTTCTCACAAATCCGTGTCTTTCCTCCTATAGGCAAGGACCAGAGCGTGGCCTGGCAGCAGCCAGGGCAGGACATGTCCGTCCCGTGGGGACAAACCACCACCCCCCAGGTTGGCACGGGGAGAATTTGGCTGCTTTGGGCTTGAAAGGAGCCCTGTGTCCCTCATGGCTTCCCAAAGCATCTGGCACTGGGCGGGAGTCACGGCTATGCGGGTTTAATGGGAGCAATTAGCCCCTGTGGAAATCTGCACGGATTGGGGGCGTGTTTTCTTTCTGTCCTGTGACATTTTTGATGGGAAGCTGGAGGGTGGCCAGGAAGAAATGCTCCTTCTTAGCTAGCGATGCCAAGCTGGAGCCAGCTGGGGCTGACGCCGTGCAGGTGATAACGGGTGGCTGTCACCGTCCCCTCTGGCCACACCTCAGCGCAGTTCCCCTTTCCCTCGCCACCTGCTTTGTATTTCCCTTTATTTCTCTGTCCCTCCCCCCTAGACCCTGCTTTGCCCAAACCCCAGGACTCCTTGGTGCACGTGGGATGGGACAGGCACCCCTCTGATGTCCCCTTCCCCGTTCTGGCACCCCAGCAGCTATTCACTCCTTGTGCTGTTTCGCAAAACAACAATTAATTTAAATTTCAAGTGCTTTGCAAAAGCCAACCTAAGGGGTACTTTTGGAGAAGCACAGCAGAGGCGTTGCCCTGGGTCCAGCCCCGTTCCCTGAGCTCTGGGGGCTTTTCCCAGCTGGGGGTTCTCCATCTGACCTTGGTGACCCCGCTGCTTTCCTGCAGGGAAGCCTCCAAACAAACCCTGATTCACTTGGCAAACCCAGGGCTGCTTGTGACACTGAGAGCCATGTGCGAGGCAGGGAGGGGGACAGATGATGAGGGTATCGCCCACGCTGCTCTGTGCAAAGAAAACCCCACTTCTGCACCCTCTCCCCAGCTAGCCGGTGTCAAGCA
Source organism: Pterocles gutturalis (assembly GCF_000699245.1). Lineage (NCBI taxonomy): Eukaryota > Metazoa > Chordata > Aves > Pterocliformes > Pteroclidae > Pterocles > Pterocles gutturalis. The sequence continues at coordinate 7,604 of NW_010107949.1, forward strand.
CTCCAAATTCACACCTTGAGGCCAGATGCTCCCCGACAGGCGGGGGGGCCGTGTGGGAAAACCTTCCCTAGCCGGCACGGGGATGGGGGTGCCCAGGGCTCCAGCACGGCTGCTCCCCGCCGGCTGGCCCCGCGCTCCTCAATGCCGCCTCT
>NW_010107949.1:7800-8112 GCF_000699245.1 Pterocles gutturalis
CGCGGGGAAAAGAGGCGCCCAGCCGCCGCCCGCCCGCCACTGCCTCCGGATTTTATTTATTTATTTTTGCTTGCAGCCAACAGCTCTGGCTGGGGAGAGGAGATAGGGGGGCTCCTGGCCAGATCTGGGGGGCAGTGGGGATCCCGTGGGGCTCCCCCAGCTCATTTTAGGAGGAGAAAACCACTCCCCTCCACTGAAATGTCTGTTTTTTTCCCTCAGGTGGCCGCCGTAAGCCTAAATACAGGAGGAGTAAAAGGATGTGCAGCAAAGTGGGCTAAAGATAGGCATTTTAATTCATTAAATGTGAATTGG
>NW_010107949.1:8158-8726 GCF_000699245.1 Pterocles gutturalis
GCGCATGGCAAACACCCCAAAACTCCCCCCTGCTTCTAACCAGGTATCGGTCACCTGCCGCTGCTGCTGGCAAGTATTTCTGGGGCTCCCCGCGGGCGGGGGGCACACATGAATACCAAGGACACGGGAGACGCTTTGGGCTCTGGGATGCGTGAGTGTTAATTAAATAAGTCCAACTGCCTTCCAGCTTGTGCCGATGTTCGCAGTTGCTCTGCCAGGGGTCTGGGGGGGTTGACAGCCCATTGGTCCCAGGGGGTCTCCTGGGATCGCGTGGCAGGGCACGTGGTGGTCTCTGGCTGAAGTCCAGCCTCCGCCACCTTGGCTCTGGATGTCTCTCTGTTTCTTTGCGGTATGTTGTGCTGCTCTGATTTTTGGGCTTGGCTCCAATATGAGCCTCCCCCCACCCCCAACCCTCTTTTTTCATGTAATAAATAAATAATTTGCTTTGCAACCCTGGTATGTAAATGCACCAAGAAAAAAAGAGGGGGAAAAAGAAAACCCAAACCAGTTCTGAAGAGCATCAGTCCAATAAGTCACCTCATTTCTTTGCAGCCCAAGTGCCGTCTGA
>NW_010107949.1:8768-9130 GCF_000699245.1 Pterocles gutturalis
CTGTGCTGGTATATGAAGGCACTAAACCAGTAAGGCCTCTGGGGTGTGGGTCCTTGCTGGCACCATGGGGGTCTCGTCCTAGCCGAGTGGGGAAAACACAGAGCTGCTCAGCACCATCGTCATCCACTTGCCCTCTTCCTCGGCGCAGCCCCAAGCCCTGGCGTCGACCCCCCACACTTTCCTGCCACCCCTCACCCTTGCAATTTCCCCATTCCTGGAGAAATTGTGTAGTTCCAGCTCTGCAGGACCCGGGGGTCAGCTCCCCCAGGATGCTCCGGCTCCTGGGGCTGCTGCTTTCTCCCCGCATCAGCGAGGAGCATCTCCAGGAACAGGGACCCCCAGGTCTCCTCCGGGCCAGCCGG
>NW_010107949.1:9358-9564 GCF_000699245.1 Pterocles gutturalis
GTCCCCGTTGGAGGGGGACGCTCACCCGCCACTTCTCAAACTGCTCCGAGGAGTTTTTGCGGGTGGAATAGATGTCGCTGCCATCGCGGGGAGCCTGCGTGTTTTTTCCAATCCACTCCTCCACCTGGGGGGTGAGGGGGAGCCCAGCGAAGCGGTACATCTCCTCCGCTTTCTGCAAGGGCGCCCGTGCCACGTCCTCGTACCGG
>NW_010107949.1:9630-9853 GCF_000699245.1 Pterocles gutturalis
CCGCTGTACCTCCTCCACCTGGAGGGGAGCCTCCCGTTCGGATGCCCATTTTTTCCAGGTCTCATACTTGCCGGAAAAAGCCACCATGCGAGACGCCAGGACGGCGCGGGGGTCCCGTACCAGCTGGATGATGCGCACGTCAAGCCGGGGGTCCTCCACCAGCGGTTGCAGGAATTCCAGTTGTCGGATGCGTACCGTTTTGAGGGCCACGTGCTGCTTGCGG
>NW_010107949.1:10031-10236 GCF_000699245.1 Pterocles gutturalis
AGATGTAGAGGTCACAGAGGAGGAGCTGCTTGAGGACATCCCGGTAAACCAGGGCTGAGCCCACCGCGTTGGCTCCCCCTGGCTCAAAGGTCACCGTCCTCTCAATGTGCCAGAGGGGCTCGAAGAGGTAGAAGATGCTCCCTTGCTGGTTGAAGAACTCCCCGACAAAGGAAGAGCCAGTGCGGGTGGTGGCCATCAGCAGGAC
>NW_010107949.1:10257-10559 GCF_000699245.1 Pterocles gutturalis
CGTCACCAGCCAGCTGCAGGGTGACATTGCGCAGGTGGGACCGCAGCTGGGAGAAGGCGGCATCCAGCTCTTGCAGCGAGGCCAGCGAGCCATTCTCAGCCGGCACTGGGCTGGTCTCCGTGCCATTGGCTTCCACCAGCGCCTGTGGGGACTGCTTCAGCTTGTCCGACACCCTGCGGGGACACCCAGCTCAGCCTGGAGGGGAGCAGGACCACCCCCACATCCCGGCGGGGGGATTCGGGGGGCTCCCGCTGGGGGGAGAGAAAGGGTTAAAAGCATTGGGTGGTTGAGGCACGTGCTCC
>NW_010107949.1:10600-10805 GCF_000699245.1 Pterocles gutturalis
CGACGACAAAGACCAGCAGGATGGCATACTTGCTCCTCATCTTCAGGCAGTGCAGCAGCTCCCACAAATCCTGGGGCAAAGCGCGGCGGATCTCCATGGGGGATGCACACACACGTCTCTCCTGCCTGCCGGGGAGGTCTCCTGGGCTAGCTGCCCCACATTCTCTGTCCCAGCGGCCCTGCCTGCGGGGAGAAGGAGGGTCAGC
>NW_010107949.1:11002-16011 GCF_000699245.1 Pterocles gutturalis
TCTCGCGGGTTCTGGGAAGAGCTGCTTTTGGGGAGGGCCACAGGCGTGGGGCTGTGTGGCTTCCGCCTTCGTGCAGCACGGCGGTGGCTTGGCAGTGAAAATGAAACCCAGAGGCTTTTGAGGAACCATGGCGAGGGGGAACGTGCTGCTGCTGCTGACAGTCCTGCTTGGGGTGTAAAATGCTCCTGGGGGCTTTTTCCAACAGAAATGATGGTGCAGCCCCTTGGTGAGGGATGCAAAAACCTACCGGGAGACTCAGCATCCCCCCCAAGCAGCAAAGACCCCCCCAACAGCTGCCCTCCTCCTTCTCTTCCTCCTCTTCCTCCCAGCACTGACAACATCGGGGTGATGGCAGGAGCTGCTCTGACTTGCACCAAACCCCCATCCCATGTGGGACAATGGTGGAGATTTTCAGAGCCAAAGGCGCTCTTTGTGACCCCTGAGGGCAGGTCCCTGTCACGTGTGTGAATTTCCAGGCGTTGGGTTTGCCAGCACCTGCTACCTGGCGGCTGGCTCGCATGCCCAGCATCTGGCTGGCCGCGTGGGCGATGCTGTTTGCTCATCGTGCTTTCTTGGCCAGACCTTCAGTGACTCAGGGAAAACTCTGTTTAGATTTGGTTTGGCTCCTGCCAACATGACCTCGGGCGGCCCATCCCATCCCTGCTTTCGGGACAGGGAACCCAGCAGACCCCCTCCTTTGGGGGGGTCCCTGGGGTTTCCCAGAGGGGAGGTGCCCTGGCCGCTTGTGGTACCCACAGCGCCGAGCAGGGCGTGGAGCAGGGATGCGCTGCCAGGCATTGCGTCACGTCCCAACCTCCTCAACGCTGGCCAAAATGTGCATTTTTTGGTGTTGCTCACTGTATGCCCCTCCTGCTGGGAAGGGGGGACAGCCTCCGGAATGGGAGGAGAGGGATGTGCCCCACGGCCAGGGCAGTGTCCCAGCCCTTGCTGTGGGATTTTCCCAGCTTGAGCAAACTGCTTGGCTCCTGGGGTTTGGCTTTGCGCTGTCTCCTTCCCAGAAAAAGTTGCTAAAAAATAGATACCCACTTCCATGCACTCTGGAAAACAGGAGCTTTGGTGGGATGCAGAGACCCCAGGGACCCCCGGCAGCTCCTGAGTCCACCCCGGCTCCCATCGACATCCCCCCGTGCACGGATGTGTGTGTGTTTCACAGCGCTGTTAGTTCAGTTTGTCAGCACACCGCTCCTCGGGGAACGACCAGCAGGCTGGGGCAGATGCCTTTCACCACGCTGCCCCCCGAGTCCCCCCCTCGGGTCCTGCTCGGTGCCCCTGTGACGACAGGACTTGTCGGAGTATTTGAGCAACTGAGAGAAGAAATAAAATATACAAAGCCCTCGGCACGTGGCCGCAGCTCTCAGCACCCAGCGTTGCCGCTGCAAATGACTTTTTTGGGGGTTTGTGACATCTTGGGGAGCGGCAGCAGCCATCTGCATGCCTGCCATCACCTCCCCGGGGCAGCAGACTGTCCCCTCACTGCCTGGAGCATGCACGCTTGCAGCGCTTGCTCAGACAAAATCCCTCGGCAAAGCCAGCCCGGGGTTTTCCCCCTCTAATGCCCCTGGACAATGCACAGACCAGGAATTATCCACAGGGATGACACAGAGAGCTGTTCCCAGCAAAACCCCCAATTCATGTGCCTGGGGCCGGCATAATTCCTTAAATAAACAGCCGGCTGCTAACATCCTGCCTGGGACCCGCAGGGCAGCGGTGACAGGCATGGGGACCCTTGCAGGGCTGGGGGACATGTGGGGTGACCCAGAGAGGCTGGCTGAGGCTGCTCAGCATCCTCAAGCTCTTCCTTGCTGGGGCCCATGAGGCACAGCCTGGCCAGGGCAGCGAGCAAGCCACAAGCGTCTCTTTGTGAGCAGGAACAGAGGGGTTCTGTGGGCCCTGCATACTCCCTGCCGGGCTGGGAGGTGGAGGAGAGACACTGGGATGCTGATCCCGCCCTGGGGGACACCACCAGCCAGTGGGAGCAGACAGAGGGACAGATAGATGGATGGACATCATCTCTGGTGATGACGGCAGGCAGCAGCCAGCCAACGCACTCCTCTCACTCTGCCCATCTCAAAGCATGGCAAAATAACTTCTGCGAGCACTAAACTGAGATTCCCTGGACACAGGAACACCCCTGGAGCTGCTCCTTGCCTTTTCCCACCCCTCAGGCTGGAAATGCTTTTCAATTCAGCAGGGATGGCTGCGATTCCCACTGTCGGGCTTTGCGGCTTTCCCAGCTGAGTCAAAGTGAGCAAAGGGGCTCTTTCTTTTGAGCAGTGGTGAGGGTTTTGTTCCCATGCAAAGCTGCTGGTGTGGATATCCGCAAGTTCACTTAACCCTGCCACAGCAAGGAAGGATGGAGGGAAGGACTTGGCGATGCCAAAGAATTCAAGTCTGCTGCAGTGCTCAGGGGTTGGAAGGATGCTCCCAGGGGTGCTGTAGGTGGGGAAGGATGAAGGGATGCCCTTGCCACCCTTCTGCAGGGTGTTTTGCCCACCCCTAGAGAGTGGAGCAGGGCTTTTCAGCCTCCCAGGCAGAGAGCTGGGAAAATAAAGGTCTTTCACAAAGCTTTGGGACTCTCATCGTCCTCCTCCAGCTGCCCTGCACACCTATGGGGTGGGATCCAGGAAAGGAGAGACGCCTGCGGGCTGGCAGATGAAGCCAGCTGGAGGTGCAACAGGATGAAGTCACATTTTCCTCTGGTGACTCAACAGGCAGCAACTGAGCTCCTGGATGAGGAACGGCAGCAAAGCACCTACTTGCAAGCTCACTCCCTGCCCGAGATCCCTCTGTCCATGTAGCCCCTGGTCTGTCCCCGTGCATCCCTGCAGGATGTGGGGACCTGCGGTTGAGCTCCCTGCCCTGGAGTAATTCCCTCTGTGATGCTTTGCTTCAGCAGATTAACAGCAGCAGCAGCAGCTCCAGCCAGCAAAACACAGACAGGGAACAACAAAGAGATAAGGCACACGGGTGCTCGGTGGCTCTCGGCAGCTCTCCCCGCTGCTCTTTGTCTGCAATGTGGGGGAAAAAAAAAAAGAAAACCCACCCTGAGCTCCCTCTGTATTTACTCTAACAACTATTTCCGCTCCTGACTTCCTCCCAAGGCTCGCCTTGGGAAATGCACCACCGATGCTTCCCTATTTGCTTTCATCTCCCAGCAATTTTGAACCCGCCCCTGGCTCCTCTCCAAGGCATGGCACAAGCACAGTGTCGCTTTGGCTTGCCCTCCGGCGCAGCTAAGGAGGCTGTCTGGGCAGGTATTTTTTTGCTTAAAAAAAAACCCCATGTGTATTCAAGCTAAAAAAGGGAAAAGGAAAAAAAAAGTCACCTCCTACGCTGTTTATAAAGTTGCCTAGAATAGCCCCAAGCCTCATCAAACTGAACCTTCTGTCCCGTTGCCGTACAGAGACGGGAGGTCATGCTCAGGAGCAGCAAAGCAGGCGTTGGTACAAACAAGCACCACTTAAACAGCTTGTTTTTCATTGCAGGTTCTCTCAAACCCCAGGTGCACAAGGTTGTCTCCTGCCCACTATTTATTATCCCCCTGGGGAGGAGGCACACTGAGCTCTGGGATGACCCAGATGAGCTGTCCTGGCTCCTTGTGTCCCAGAAAGCGCTGCCCAGGAGGGATTTAGAGGCTGGCGCCAGGCACAATAATGCTGGTGACAGGACCAGCGGAGGCTTTGTGGCTGGGACAGAGCAGTGTTTGCTCTTCCCTCGCCTTGGGTGGTGTCCAAACAGAGGTGTTTTCTCCTGACCTGGCACAGAGGAGAGCTGCTGCTGCTGTCCGAGCCCCTGGTGAACGCAACAGGACTTTCGGAGATATCAGTGCTGGGCATGAGGGTAAGACACATGCGTCTGCGGTGCCAGGCAGAGTCCAGCCTTCTAGGGGTTTGACCTGGACCTGCTGAGCTTGTTAAAACACCTACAACCTGAAAACCAGTTTGCTGGAAACTGGAGGCACCCGTGAGGTGGGTTTTGCAGCACCACCTGCAGCAAAAGCACCTGACCGAACATGCTGGGCACCAAGGGGGTCCAGAGAGCAGCCCACCAAGGTTTGCTCTGTGGTGGCGGCACAACGCCGGCCACTGTGTGTGCTGTCGGCCCCCTGGCCGTGCTGGGAGCCGCAAATGCCCACCCCTGCTTCAATAAGCCCTTTCTCTGGGGCGCAGAGCCGGCGGTCCCTCCCACTGCCCCCAGCTCCTTCTCCACACTAGCCTGGAAGCTCCTCTGCCAAAAACCCAGCTCACCGCTTGCTCTGTGCACCCCTCTGCTCCCCTTTCACCCTGAGACAGGTGTCTGTGGCCCTCTGGGGACCTCCAAGAGGGACTGGTGGTGACAGATGTTTGCTGGGGGAATAGTAAACCCCTGCTGCCCTTGGGAAAATGCAGACTGTGTCTGGGTCCTGGCAGTGCAGGGGGACCAGGGGTGTGAGAAGGAGTCCTGCACCAAAGCAACATGGTAGATGTGGGAAAATCATGGAGTTAAATCCCTGGTGTGGTGTTGTAAATCACTGACTTGACTGGGGAAAAGAAGACACTTTCCCCCGGGTCCTGCAGCTCAGTGGTGTTGGGGTGCAGGCAGCTTCCCCAAACGTGTCTGGCAGCCGCTGCTAAAATCCCCATGGGCCCTGAGCTGGGACTCTGCCAGGGTGACCCCCAAGGCAACCCCATTCCAGCCTGGTCCCGTTGGGGTGCCCAAGGCCTGTGGGGTGCTGGCAGTGTTGCTGTGCCCCAGCTCCAGCCAAAGAGCCGCTGGCCAGAGCCTTTTGGCACCCGAGATCCGGGGGAGGGCCAGGGTGCCCCAGCACCCCCGGGGCACGAGGGGAAAGGGTCAGGACAACTTTCCAGTGCTCCCTGCTCGGGGCTGACAGGCCGGATGATGCAACTCCGAGGATGCTTTGGAGAAAGTCTCCTTTTCCCAGCCGCGCTTCACTTCGGACGGAAGCTCCGCGTTGCAGCTGGAGAGCTCGGCCTTATTTAATTTTTTTT
>NW_010107950.1:0-2432 GCF_000699245.1 Pterocles gutturalis
ACAGCTTCCCCCCAGACCGCCTCTCCAGACGGATAAAATCTTGCAGCTCACAGGAACACTTGAACGGGTTGTGCCCAGCTTGTAGCTCCCTGACCCTTGGGCAGCTCTGGAAGAAGTCAGCAGATGGGGTGAGGATTGAATTCATCTCTATGTTCAGGAACTCCAGAGACATAAAACCACTGCACCCCGGCAGGTCAGCCAGCCTGTTCGACGCCAGGTTCAGCTCTGTCAAGGATTTCAGCTCAGCCATCCCCTTGGGGACACTAGTGATCTGATTGTTTTGTAGGTTGAGTTTTTGGGTGTTGGCTGGCAAGCACTCAAACACGGCATCCGTCAACTGATTTGAGGACAGGTCCAGCTCTGTCAGAGACTCAGCCCATTGGCATTGCACATCAGCTCCATCGTGATGCAGCAAGTTGCTGCTCATGTCCAGGTATTTCAGTGATTTCATACGGCTGGTCATGAAGCTTACTTTAGAAAGGCTTTCAAATTTATTCCTCTGCAATATTAATGTCTCCAGTTGAATTAATTTGTCACATTTTTGAAAAAGAAGATCTGTTAAATCGTTCTTTAAAAAGTTTAAATATATAAAGGAACTGTTTGCCGAAGGACACAGCATATGTATCATCTCTGATTCAGCTATTGTCAAGGCTGCAATATTCATGTCTGCAAATATTTTGTATAAGTCATCCTGCGAGAAGTACAGATCTGTGATTAAAACTTTCTTCATTGTCAGTGCTTTCATAGAAGTACCTGAATAGTTAAAATCATAGCCTTTGATGACCGACAATTGTGTTACACTGTTAATATTGAAGTATTCAATGGATGAGTGCCATACAGTCTGAAAAATTTCCATAAGAGCATTCCAGTCCACTGACACATTTGTAAGTGTCAGATTTTGTAACCTGGAGCCTGGTCTGAAATTAGACAACAAAGATACTAATTTTTTCACATTGCCATTTGTGATTTCTGACAATGACAGGCTTTCTGTAGTATTTTGTATCACAATCCAATCAAAATTAGCTTTGGACCGATACCTATTGGTATATGGGAGTGTCAGGCTGTTGATTTTTTTGTCAGAACCATCTTCTGGAAAATCATTAGAAACAGATGTAAAGAGTTCATTTTCCACAGATGGGCTGACATGGTTCCAAAAAGTTAATGCAAACAGACACTTGTAAAGAAAAAAGTTTCTGAGAGATTTCATATTTTCTGTCATACTGGTTTCTGGTTCCTTGGAGATGCTCAATAGTTTTCTTATCTGCCCATCTTTGTTCTAATTCTGTAGTAAAACAAACAAACAAAAAACAGATTGTATCATTAAGTGGCTATTCAGGAGCCATTGTAGAGATTGATTCTTTAAGGTTCCAATTTCTCTTCTTTCCCTTTGACTCAAAAAGCAATGAAGACACCTGTTATCATTCAGGAGAGGCATCCTTTGTTAAGAGAACACCACTGAAATTTCTATTTGGTAAATATGCTGTGTTTAATATATAATGAGTCTGTTTCTTACAAAACATGTCTGATTTCATAGGTGACTAAAATCTTCTGCTTACTTACAGAATTACTGCTGTGATTGAATATACTACGAAGGCTTCCCACAAGTCTATAATGCACTTTGATCAGAAAGTACAATATTTGAGGTCAGTATGGTCATCCTCTCCTCAGATTCTCTCTTGAAGGATACGAATTAGACTCAGAGACTTTTTTTTTTAATGGACTTGTGACTATAAAACCTGGAGTGAAACACAGGATGGAGGTTCAAGAGAATTAATCAAAATCTGTATGTCTTTAGGTAGCTGAGATTGGTCATCAGTGCTTACTTTAACTGGGGAGGCCAAGGCAGGGGGTAGGATGTTCCATATTTACACTATGGGAAAGTCCACAAAAGAGTTCACTTCTTGTCTGGGTTTGAGTATCTCCTGAATTTAGACTCTGAAAGTGGGGTGCCCCCATGTCTGATTTGTTAGGTGTACACAGGGGACACCAAACACACACTGAAAATATTTGCATGCTACACAAAAAAACAGTTGTAGGACCTCTGAAGGAAGGACACTAACCTCAAATGTCTCTGTTGTGAAAGAGAGGCTTACTTAAACACAATTCAGAGAAAAATCATAACTGTGGCTTTGCTTTGATTTTCCCTAATAGAGGACACTTTTCCGTTTGGAATGTACGAGTTTAGGGTAACCAGCCTCCCTCTGCTTAAGCCAGCCATTGTGAATACCACCTTCAGTCTCCTTTTAGGTATCACCGTAAATCCATTAGATCACCCTTAGATCACCCTTCTGTTTTGCCAGTCGATGGGGATAGCACAGAGGACACAGGCACCAAAAAAGAGTAAACTTATTTTTACTTATGTCCAAAGTGACAAAGTAATAAAAATAGTACAGAGAAAATAAAGCAAGTGTCCTGGGTCCAGCTGGGATAGG
>NW_010107951.1:0-1995 GCF_000699245.1 Pterocles gutturalis
GGGCAGGGATCGGCTGGGATGGGCTGGGATTGGTAAGGATGGGCAGGGATCGGCAGGACCAGCGGGGATGGGCAGGGATCATCTGGGATTGGCTGGAATGAGCTGGGATCAGTTGCGATGGGCTGGGATGGGCAGGGATCAGTTGGGATCGGCTGGGATGGGCAGGGGTCCCCCACCGCAGCACGGCCTGTGCAGCGTTGGCACCGAGAATCCGTCCTTCCTCGAAACACCTCCAGCACGGACGGGAAGGAAGCAGAAAGAAAAGGAAAAGGAAATAACGATTCCCCCTTCTCCAGGCTGTGGAACCAGGGGTTCAGGGTCCCGCTGGCTCTCCCTGGCTGTGTTTGGGGTCCTAAAAATCCTGTTTGTTGGGGGCACGGGAAACAGCGCGGCCCCGTCCAGCACCCCTCGCACCCCGTGAGCATCCTCGTCCCCTCCTGCGCCCCACGTCCCCGCATCCTGCCACCAAGGGGTCCCACTTGGATTGAGCCGAGTGGATTTTTCCCTCGTTCCTCAAGAGCCAAGTGTTGAAATTTGACTGAATCATCCGGCTTTCATCCCGTTTGCGGTAATTACAGGAGCAGCTAATGATGCCTTGGGTGAATGCTCGTGGCCACCTCATTGTTTGCGTGGCGATGCTCCACTCCAGTTATTTTTCCACAAATGTTGTCCCACAGTGGAGCATCACCCAGGGAAACACGGGGCAAAAAAATGTTCTTGCTGCAGAAAATCCAACCGTGGGCAGGAAATCCCATCCCAGCACGTCTTAGGAAACAAATCTCCCACCGGCCTTTGGGCACAGCTCCTTCCAAAGAGCAGAGACCTGGCGCAATGAGATGCTGCTGCTGGGATTTGTTCTCATCAGACATCAGGGATCGGCTGGTGGAGGGAGAGATGAGTTTTCATCTAGCCGTGCCGGCATTAATTCAGGGCCGATGAATCGCTCTCCAGAGGCATTTCTTTTTCCCATTTCTTTTTCCCGTTTCTTTTTCCCATTGACTCTAGAGAAAGCTCCATGTGCCAGGTTGGTCTCCAGAGCTACAGAAGATGCGGTTTGAAGCTGCAAGAGGGGAGATGGAGATGAGATGTGAGGAAGAAATGTTTTCCTGGGCGGGGGGTGAGGCAGTGGCCCAGGGTGCCCAGAGAAGCTGTGGATGCCCCATCCCTGGAGGGGTTCAAGGCCAGGCTGGATGAGGCTTTGGGCAACCTGGGCTAGTGGGAGGTGTCCCTGCCCATGGCAGGGGGTGGCACTGGGTGGGCTTTAAGGTCCCTTCCCACCCAAACCATTCCCCAATTTGATGCCCTGGGAGCAGGTGCCTCGCTTACTCCCCCGAATTGGTGTTTAATCTTGTGGCCACTTCAGCCACAGCCCAGGACATTCCTTCAGTGTCACTAGAGGAGGGACAGCCCCGTCCCCATTAAAACGTCACAGCGTGCCACCGTCTTGTCCATGTTTTCTGTTTCAAGGGGATGGAGCACCGGCTGCATAACCCCACCATCCCTTGGCACCAAGACCTCACAACAATGACGAATTTGCAACAATTTATTAGCAATGTCCAGAGAAAATACAAAATCCTATTTACATGAACTCATCGGAACAGCTGGACAGGAGGAGCGGGGGGTACAGCGCCGGGGTCTGAGGGATGCGGATCTTGGATAAGGGACATCTAGGATCTGGAGGATGCGGATCTCGGATAAGGGACATCCAGGATCTGGAGGATGGGGATCTCGGATAAGGGACATCCAGGATCTGGAGGATGCGGATCTCGGATAAGGGACACCCAGCCCTGCCCTCTGCGGCAGATGGTCGGGAACCCGGGAGGAACATCCTGATGGCTCCATCCCACCCCTAATCCCACGTTTCTCCGCCTCAGGAGGTCTCCCACCTCCCCAGGCACGTCCACGTTTCTCGCTGATCCAGTCCCAGTGCTTTGGGCAGGTCTGGGTTGGGGGGAGGGACAGTGGACCCCCGGGGTCAGCACCCACGAGGGGCTG
>NW_010107951.1:2013-2964 GCF_000699245.1 Pterocles gutturalis
GAGGGGCTGGGAGCTGGGGCAGGGGCTGTGCGAGGGTTTCCCACGCAGGAGCAGAAAGCAGGGACACAGCAAAGATACTCCACACCAGAAGGAAAAAAGCAGAAAGCAGACGCGGGGACGCAGGGTTGCTGTGGAGGAGTCCTGGGGCAGGAATTTGGGGTGCAGAGCTCTGCCGTGGATCGTCCTCCAGAGTCGGGGTTTTGGGGCTGGTTCAGAGCCAGAACTCATCACAGAACTCCATCCTCCTTCCTCAGAAGCAGAAATACCTCCCAGGGCTTCTGCTGGGAGCAGGGAAAGGCTGCACAGCCCGGCTGCCAGTCCAGAGGCGCCTGCCTGGGTCCGAGCCAGAAAATTACCCCTTTATACTCCAATTTCATAAACTTTTTGAGTGCCTCCCGTGCCATTCCCTCTTCCCGTTCTGCCTGCTCAGCAACTCAAGGCCCTTTTTCTTCCCTGCGATGCACCGGAGAAACCTGCAGGTCATGAACCTGGTGCTGTCATCACCTTGTAAAAAGATTTTTGGCGTTGGTTTGTGTTGTTGTTGTTGTTTCGGGGTTTTTGGGAAGGAGGGTGGGATCGGAGGCAGTGGTGATCACGGACAAGGTCGGTGCAGCCACAAAGGGGCTGAAGCATTTTTTCTCTCTGCCCAGGACCCGTCCTGCACCCGCCCGGAGCATTGCCAGCGCTTGGCCGGAGGATACAGCGTGCGAGGGGTAAAAGCCGGGGCACAGCCGAGGAATGTGCGGTACGGAGGATTTTGGGATCGCTGGAGGCAGCTCCCTGACGCACTTGTGCTGGCATTCCCCGGGAGATGGGAGATACGGGTTCTATCAGCAGGATCATTTTAAATGAGAGCAAAAGGTTCCTTATCTCCAGCCGGAGCTTTACGGTCAGAAACCAGCCGCTGAGCCCCGGCCGGGGGAATGCGCACAAGGGGCGGGTGGGAAGTTA
>NW_010107951.1:2993-6547 GCF_000699245.1 Pterocles gutturalis
ACGTCCCCGGCTGGGAGAGCACCATGGGAAACGGCCGGAGCGAGAGGATGAGGCGATGTCGGTGTTCGCCTGCCCTCGGTCTCTGGGTTGTCACCACTTGGGACCGTTGATCTGCAGCCACCGAGATGTCATGATGGCTCCAGGTCCTCACGATGGGTCGCGGGGTCAGGAGGTGTCGGGTCTTTGCACGGGCTCCAACGCTCAGCCTCTTTCCACTCCTCTGCCAACATCCTCCCGTGGGATCGCAGCCCTCCGGGGAAGCGCTGACGCACGCGTCCCCCCCGGGTGGGAGGGAGCCCACCGCCCGTGGTCCCGCTGCCTCACTTGGGGAGGGGAGAAAGCGCCGGCTCAGCCCCACGGCCGGGTTCAAAGGATGCAGAATTCTTCCTGCGGGACATTCGGGGTGTCCTTGGGGAGACAGAACGTCCTGAACAGCAGGTTCCCACCGGCCCAGAGGAGCGATCGCCGGGACATCCATACGTGATCCTGAGCTCACACTTCCGAAAGCGCCGTGGGGATCAGATCTCTGCAGGGGCCACGAGGCTCCAGACAAATGCAGGAAAGAAACAGGGGGAAGCAAGCGTTCCCCTCGCCTTTCCCCTTTGTTCAGCTGGTTTTCCTGCCAGGATCCCAGCGAAATCCCTGACTCTTCTCCCCTTAACGTTCTTTTCCCTTTCAGCACTTCAGCATCCCGGGATGTGCAGGGCTCGGGCAGGCAGCTCCGACAGCCTCCGGGGAAAAGAGGATCCTGGTCTCACACCTCCCGGTCTCTGGTCTGGTCGGATCTCAGCAGGAGCGGAGGGAGCAGGAGAGACACGACACTGAAGCCCAGCTTTGCTTCGGGGTCACAGGGGCCCGACAGCGTATGTACAAGCTGCGTGAGGAACCCGGGGCTTTGCTCAGCCGATGGAGTGGAGCCGGCTAGAGGGCCAGACAGGGTGGGTTGGTTTAGGTTGGTTTTTCTTTTAACCCCCTTTTTCCTCTTCTTTTAATATTTTTTTTTCTTAAACACTTGCATCTTGCCAGCAAGGAGAAGACACCGCCCGGCTGCGCTCACTCCTGGCTGGAGCCAAAGAACTGGAGGAAGAAGGAGAAGATGTAGATGATGTCCAGGTAGATGTTGAGGGCGCCGAAGATGTATTCCTCCGGGCTCAGCGAGTACCGACGGTTCCCCATCAGCATCTGGGTGTCAAACGCCAGGAACTGCGGGGAAAGAGGAGAAACCCAACAGCAGTCACGGGGAGTTCGGCACCGGGGGCCAGAGCTGCTCCGAGGACAGGAGCTCTCCCAGTCGCCTCACTGTGCCCAGAACACACATGCTGCTGCTTTTTATGGGCAATTTAAAAGCTCAGAGCAATGCACTGACCAGGCTGCAACATTCCCCTTCCTCCGTTTCACTCTTGATATCAAACCCTGAGCCCAGCTATTGCTCCAGGCTGCTTCCCTCCTGCTCTGTCCATCCCAAACCCGTCCCAGGAGCAGCTCCAGAACAGTTCTCCCACTTCATCCTCATCCAGTCCCTACAGCTTGTTATTCCCAGACCCCCCCCAGCTCAGGAACCCCGGCCAGGTGACACGGTGGCGTTGCAGCAGCAGCACCAGTGGAACAACAAAGAGCAGGAAAACCCATCTCCCAGGCAGCACCGCGGGCTGCAGAGGGGATCCGGCGCCTTCCGATGTCCCAACCCACCCGAGCGCGGGGCAGATCCCACCATCGCGGTGGGGACCCACAGCCCAGCCGCCTGCAGGGACATGGCCCCCGTGGGGACAAACACGGGCTCCAACCGCAGGAAAACCTGCGCTGGGGTGTGCGGCTTTGAGCCCAACGAGCTCCCATCACACTTCGCTCCCTTGGTTACCCCAGCCCACGATGGACACCCCGGCAGGGAGCTTCGGGGGGCTGGAGGCATCTCCGCCATCGCCTCCACCAGCCGGGGCTCTGCCTGGAGTTTGTGGGTAATTAAAAGCTGTTCAGCCGACTTGTATTTTACAGAGCAGCCTTTAATGGTGAATCACGGAAAAAATATCCGAGCTCACTTGAAAGGACTTTATTACAGCTAATAAATGGGATTGCTCAACCGCTCCTATTCACACCGTGCCCAATGGCACCTCCCTGAGCCCCCGGGCAGCCTCCTCCTGACCCCCACCTCGAGGGAACGCCAAGCGTCTTCCCAGACACCTCCCACGCCCGCACGGCGAGCGCAGCACTGCCGGGACTTGCTCCGGGAAGAGGCAGGAGCCACGGGCGACGAGCAGCCAAGGGGACGGATGGAGACTTTCCGCCTTTCCTTGGGGGAGCTGCCCGGCTCCGGGGCTCCTTCCCCCACTGACCCTTCCCCACAGCCCTCCATCCCAAACTCAAGCCCGGTCCCTGGGCTTCTCCCCCTCATCCAGCCCTGAACCGGCATTTCTCTGCTCCACAGCCCCATCCCATTCCATCCTATCCCATCCCATCCCCAGGTTCCCCCGGACCCTGTGGTCCTGGTCCCGTGGCCGTCTCGAAGCTCAGCCTCAGCTTCTCCCCCGTCCCTACAACGCTTCCCGCTGCTCCCGCCCGGATTGCGCACGCGGCGCGGGTTTGCCAATCGCACCGAGCTCTGCGCCGACGCCGGCACGTACGCCGGCACCGCTCAGGACAAGGCTGAGGTCACGGCGCTAATTGCTGCTCACGAGGAGCTGGAGGATGAGGAGCTCTCTGCAACCCCGCAACTTGCTCCTCTCCCTTCCCCGAGCACCTTTCACGGCTAACAACATTTATTTTTTTCTTAATTTTCCCCCAGCACACTCCCGGACCCCACGACCGGCACCACTCACCATGGTGAAGATGACGGCACCGAGCAGGGCGTAGATCGCATGGAGCCAAGGGACCTGAAGGAAACAAACCCGTCAGTGAGTGCCTGGAGAAAGCTGGTTCGTTAGGATGTGACATGGGAGAGGACTCGGCATCCCGAGGACAGGAGCGAGGGGAAGGGCTCTGACAGCCCGGGATGGACTCACTTCCAGCTCTGGTGCTCTTTCTGCTTTTTATAGCCAAGAACGGGTCACTGTGCCTCAGTTTCCCCTCTCACTGGGGCCTTTGTGTTTACTTGGCTCATAAGCTCCCGGGCCGGGCACTCGTGTTTCTGAACAGCCAACGTGGCCGCTGCCTCTGCTGACACAGCTTGGCACCGTCCCGAGGGACACGCTGCCGCCGTCCTGGGGGTTCGTTCAACCAGACAGGGCTGATCCCGTGGGAAGAAACCCCAAATGCTCCTCGGGGTCAGGCCCAGCTTTAATTAACAAGCATAACTTAAACGCATTCATCTGCTGGAGTCACAGCGGGAAATTCATGGGAATTAAAACCAAACCTCAGCCCCAGCTTGCTGCAGCACCGCAGCACAGGGAATCATGGAGTCCCAGAGTGGTTTGGGTGGGAAGGGACCTCAAAGCCCACCCAGTGCCACCCGCTGCCATGGGTGGGGACCCCTCCCACTAGCCCAGGTTGCTCAAAGCCTCATCCAGCCTGGCCTTGAACACCTCCAGGGATGGGGCATCCACAGCTTCCCTGGGCAACCT
>NW_010107951.1:6748-10016 GCF_000699245.1 Pterocles gutturalis
CACCCCCAACTCTCTCAGCCTGTCCTCGCACGGGAGCTGCTCCAGCCTCGGACCATCTCTGTGGCTCCTCTGGCCCCGCTCCAGCAGCTCCGTGTCTGTCCTGTGCTGAGGACCCCAGAGCTGGGGGCAGCACCCCAGGGGGGGGTCCCCAGAGCGGAGCAGAGGGGGACAATCCCCTCCCTTGACATGGTGCTAATGGAGAGGCTGCTGGTGTTCCAGAATTCCAGGAGAAGGAGCTGGTACAGATGGCTGACCCAGCACGGACGGCTGACCCAGCCCAGAGACCCCCACCTGCCTCCCCAGATGGCTGGGAATGAGCTCGTCTATCTCCAGCCCTGGAGTTTATCTCCACCTGCCCTTATCTTGACAAGCTCTGAGATAAGGAGCACTTGTCTCTCGCGGTTTGATGCCACGCACCGTGCTGCTTCACCCTCACGTCCGCACGAGCGAGCGGCGGATCTCCAGCCAAGGCAACCTCAGCACTGGGTTTGCAAACGGCGGCCGGTGTTTTTCCATCATCAGACCAGCTCTGGTGCCCATGGGAACATCTCCTGCAGGTCTGGCCCTTCAGGCACAACTCATGTCACCGGAGCAGCCAGCGGGACGTGAAGGGTTTGGAGGTCACGTACAGGCTGCCGTGACCGTCCCAGGTGCACGCAGGCATTTGGGGTGACTAGTGATGGCCGCACGGTCCCACACACCTTCCCTCTTCCATCAGCCTCTCAACTGATGTCACTTTCCCGACTCCCCCGATGAACACCCTGGGGTGGGGACCAGGCTCTGCGTGTGGCCACACCAAACCCTCCATCGCTGTGGCCATGAGCCGCTCTGAGGTTTTGCCCAACACCGGCAGTGACCGGGGCGGCTGAAAAGGCTGGCAGCAGCTGGGGGGTGACAAGGTGGTCACTCGCCATCGGGACTCATCCCCAGGGTCTGAATGCCCTCCAGGGGTGCTGATTGGTGAGAACTTTGAGCGTCACGATTTAACTCTGCAGGACGGTGCCTGGTGTTGGTGTGGGTCATCTCTGGCCAGACATGGGGCTCCCCATGGGGTCCAAGCCCTGCCCAGAATTTGGGGCAATAACTCTGTTTTCCGTGGGGCAGGTCAGTCCTTAATGCGCTCCCTACCCTGGGTTTTACTGGAGGGGAAACTGAGGCACGAGCAGGCGATGTGACCTGCTGTGGGGTCACCACACAGCTCCAGGAACAGGACAAAATTCCCCAGTCCCGGGCCAGTCCCACCACCCGACATCCAACCGTACACCAAGCAGCCGCCTGCTCTCGCCCGTTTTTCTCCTGGGGTTCCTGCACATTTTCGGGGAGCAGCTGGGACCCCCCCACCCCAGCCAAGTCCCGCAGCTCGCCCGCTCTGGGATCAGCTCTCAGCCTTCCCCAGGCTGGGGGTCCCCGGGGGGGCAGGGGCCAGGTCTGTACTCACATATTGGTAGGGCAGGATGACAGCCAGGATGATGCCCCCGAAGAAGAGCACCATGAGCATCACGAAGAGGACGCCCTGGTAGGAGGTGAAGTCAAACTGCGGAGGGAGAGAACGTCACGTCACAAGGGCAGGGCGCTGGGCGAGCGGACAGGGAGGGGACACAAAGACGCCCGTGCCCACAGCAAGGGACTCCCCAGCAGCAAGCCCTCCAGCCTCTTGGGTCCTACAGCCCAGCACCCGCCTGTGTGTCCCACAGACCCCAAACCCACGGTACCCCCATCAGTGCCAAGGGCAAGCGCTCCGTCCCCATCGTGCGGCTGAAATCCCAAATCCCATCACACGTGTACCATCGCTTCGCCTGTCCCTCGGGTCCTGCAGCCCAGCACCCGTCTGTGTGTCCCACAGACCCCAAACCCCCCGTACCCCTGTCAGTGCTATGGGTGAGTGCTCCGTCCTCATCGCGTGCCCAAACTCCTGTCCCACGCGTGTGCCAGCGCTGCCTGGTACCCCACAGCCTGACCCTCCAAAAACCCAGCTTGCCCCATACATCAGCACCTCCTCACCCCATCTGTACCCCAACACGTCCCTCTGACCATCCTGGTCCTCCCATGACCGTCACCCCACACCCTGGCCCTCCAAAACCCAGCTTGACCCCAACATCAGCATCTCCAGCCCCATCTGCACCCCAACACGTACCCCAGCTACCATCCTGGTCCTCCTGTGACCGTCACCCCACACCCGGCAGCCCTCCGGCTGCCCCCATCCCTGGAGCCCTGCAGCCCCCCGGCACTGGCTGACCCTGGGTCCGGCCCCGGTAGCAGCCCTCCGGCTGCCCCCGTCCCTGGAGCCCTGCAGCCCCCCGGCACCGGCTGACCCTGGGTCCGGCCCCGGTGATGCTGGTCCCATGGGATGGGTCAGCACCACCCACCTTGGTCTGGAAGCTGAAGATGGTGACGGAGAGACACACCAGGGCTGTGATGCCCAGGCACAGGAGGACGGACTTGGTGTTGTAGTAACTGCAAAATTAACAGAAAAAAACCGATTTTTGGTGTTTCCCATAGGGACAGAGGGGGTCAAGCCAGGCAGAAGCTCATCAGGGGTGCACAGGGAGTCCGAGGGGCACAAATGGCACTGAAGTTATCGATGTAATATAAAAAGGGAAGGAGAGAAAACACTAAAAAAAAAAACCACAAACCAAGAAGGGGTTTTCCTCCTGCTTGAAATAGAGGAGGGAGGCAGGAGGGCACATCTGCACCTTCTGGGAGCTCGTGGGGAGCCGAGATGGGGCTTGCTGTGAAAATCTGTCTGTCCAGAGACAGATGAGAAAGGGGGAGGGTTCAGACCGGGAGGTGATAAAAGCAGAGCGACAAATGTCATTGCAGCACGACGAGGAATCGGAACGCTGCAGCCGCTGCGACGCTGCCGGTGTGCTGGGAGTGGGGTTTGGGGCTTGGGGAGCGGCAGGGAAGGAAGGATGGAGCAGGCATCCAGCCTGGGATGGTCACAGCACCCCGCTCAGCCCTAAGCAGCGCCAGTCCCCACTCTCCCCCTCGGTGTGGTGTGACTGGTGTCACTGGGATTTCCCCCGAGCTGCTGAAGCCGCCACTTTCTTTGTCCCCAGCACGCGTCCATCACCGCCCACGGGCTCGTCCCCTTGTCACCAGAGACCCACGTGAGCCGGGGCTGATGGAGTGAGCGGATCGTAACGGGAAACACACAAAAGGGAGCAAGCTGCAGGCTACAAAAAACCCCCGAAGCTGCTGGAAAACCTCCTTGTCCCGCTCCAGCCCCGTCTGCCAGAGGGGAAAAGGCGACGTGGCAGCGGGCGGT
>NW_010107951.1:10118-11550 GCF_000699245.1 Pterocles gutturalis
GGGACTTTCTTCAAATCGTGCCCCCGCGGGGGGGTCGGTCTTTGGGGGCTGCTGGAGCCGCTCCGGGGGGATCAGGGGGCCCACGTGTGTCAGAAGCAGGGAAGGGTTATTGCAGGAAGAGACACATAGGACCAGAAACCCTCCAGGGATGCCATGTTCAACCTACCTGGAGAGCATCCCGGTGAGATAAGCCATGGAGAGGGTCTGGGGGAACAAGAACCGCGTTAGTTCTGCATCCGCGTCCCGGGGACAGACACGCGACAGGTCAAACATTGCAGTTACAGCGAGAAGGGCCACAAAAACCCTCACACGGATGCTCAAGAAAAGGCATTTTGCAGAGTTTCTAATCCTCCCGTGATCAATATCCGCAGGGCAGGTTAAAGGGAGGCCAGGACACCACCCCAGAGTGGTCCCACCGCCTCCATCCCGCTGCCCCTCTCCTGCACCCACCACAGCTCCCACCACCCACCACCCTCCCCAGGGTTTTTAAATTTATTTTTTTTTCATTTAAACAGAGCCTCCCTTCTTTCCTGCTTATCACATTCTAGTTCAACGACAGCTCCTCAGCCCAGGTTTGGGGCAATTTGAGGCTGAAATTCCCGCTTTCTGCAGGAATCCTGAGCAGACACATCTCTCCCATTGCGAAACCCCGGGGCTGGCGCAGGGGCAGATGCTGTCCAGATGTGCTACTCACAAAGATGCTCAGCAGGATCAGATTCCATGGGAAATACCTCCTGCAAGGGGAGAAAGAAGAGGGGCTGGTCAGCCCGAGTGCCGCACAACAGGCTGCGCGAGACAAAAAGGTAATTAATGGTGCGTGCAGCAAACGGCCGGGATGGTGCAAGGGGACAGTCATCCTGCGGGAATGGGACACACCGGGGCTGCCCTGAGACCCAGAGGACAAATGTCCCCGTGGTATTCCAGCAAAGCGGTCGGCAGTGCCGAGCTGCCCAGGGCATGGACCTCGGCGGGATTTAACAAGGAGGATTCGGAGCTACACGGTGATGCGGTTCTGGCTGCAGTGATGCAATTGTGGCTGCATCATCGCTTCTTTTCCGGTTGCAATTTGCCTTCAGCTTTTATTGCTGCGTTGCAGCAACCCCACCACCGCTGAAAACAGAGCTGCCGCCTCGGTCCCTGCATCACCGCGTCGGCACGGCCCCGTCCCACCTCTGCAACGTTGTTGGGTCATGCTTGAAACAAGAGGAAAACATCCATCCCTCGTTCCACGGGGCTGTTTCAAAGCCAAAAAAGAAAAATATTTTACCTGGGTCCGGAGCAGCAAGCAAGAATCAAGTAGGTCACAAAGAAAACAGCGCTGCAAGGAAAAGAAAAGGAGTGGCTCAGGGAGGAGAGACCGAGAGCGGTGTGCTGGGGCAGGAGAGGCGTCTGGGTGCCCTGCTGCACTGCTGCACCCACAGCACCGCTGCAC
>NW_010107952.1:0-33614 GCF_000699245.1 Pterocles gutturalis
CTAAGCCTTTATTTTAGAAAAAAAAAAAAGGAAATAAAATGAAGTTTACAACTATTTTTTCCTTTTCAAAACCTAATAATAACATTTAATCTGAATTATGTTTTTGCCCTTCCAAAGTCCAGTTCTGCTGTGAAAATTGATTTTGTGTAAGGAAGGTATGGGACAGTGATGTAGTCACAGAAATCCTCGATTTCCACATAAAATTTGTTCACCTTTGCTCAAAAAATTAGCACCTCTGAAACAGCATAGATTTGGACAGACAAGTAACATTCTTAGCAAGTATTTCCTCACAGATAAAGACCAGCTTATGTATGCTGGTCCTTTTGGCACAAATGGATTTGCAATAGTCGCATAATATCAGGACCATGCGATGACAGAGATGGAGCAGAAGTCATAGTCTGCCTTTACAAATTGACAATATTACTGAGACCCAGAATTAAACCATATATTTCTTCTCAGAATCTCTCTCTGAAATGCACTTAATTGTCAATCTATATATTATGAAGACATAATCTAGGCATCAAGTGGTATTTTTGTCTTGTGGAGTGTGGAAAATGTTTATTTGGTGATGTTTTTTTTTTTCCTCCCCCATTTTTCTGATCTTTTTTACCGTGGGCAGTTGACCTTGACAAGCTGTCAGACTCCCACCCAGCCACTCTCTCACTCCCCTTCCTCAATGGGACAGGAGGGGAGAAAATAAGATGGAAAAACTCATAGGTCGAGATAAAGACAGAGAAATCCCTTCTCAATTGCCATAATGGGAAAAGTAGTCTAAACTTGGAGAAAATGCAATTTGTTGCCAATTAAAATATATCTGGATTGTGAGACTGAAAGACAAATTAATACAACACCTTCCCCCTCCACTCACCTGCCTTTCCCCATCTCGAAGTCACTCCATTTCTCTCTACCTCCCTGCCCCAAGCTGTGTGCAGGGACAGCGAACGGTGGTTGCAGTCAATCCATAACAGTTCCCTCTCCTCACGCTTTTCCCCTGCTCCATTGTGGGTCCTCCATGGGCTGCAGTTCCATCAGGAAATACCCACCTGCTCTGGTGTGGGGGTCTCCATGGGCTGCAGTGTGAGCGCCTGCTCCACCACGGTCATCTCCATGGGCTGCAGGGGAATCTCTGCTCTGGCACCTTGAGAACCTCCTCCTCTCCTTTTTCACTCACTGTGGTGTCTGCAGGATAGTTTCTGACACTTATTTTTTTGCTTCCCTCTAACACTGCTGTGTGGTGGTTTTGCACTTTGTTAATTATATTTTCCCAGAGTCACCACCAGATCGACTGACAGGTCCAGCTATGTCCTGCAGTGGGTCCATTGGAACCGCCTGAGCTGTCTGGGACTGGCTGTGTCCCACATGGGGCAGCCCTGGCCTCTCTTCACAGAGGCTGCCCCTGCAGCCCCCCGCTGCCAACACCTTGGCCATGGACACACTTAAATCCAGTAGAAAAAGATAAAACTCAGATCAGTCTAGAGAGGAAAAGACTGAGCAAGGCAGAATGCCAGCCTTCAAGTACAGGTTTGACAAACAGGTGTCAAAGGTTGCAGGTGCAGGTTTGGTTACTTGGGCCCTGGGGTGGTGGGACAACCCTGTGCCCCATCTGAGCTGGGGTGCAGCACCAGGTGTTGGTTTTGAACATTAACTGTCATGGACACTCTGAAATTTACAACTTAAGAAAGTGTGGTGTATATTAGCCTAATTTCTGTGAAGTTATGTGAGTTTCTGTTGCTCTTTAGGTGGGTCATGAAATACATATTCTATGGTGAGAAATATAAACCTCAAGTCTGAACAGATCTGTTTTTATAACTTATTATTGTAGCTGCGATTAATGCAAAAAACTAGAGGGAAAATAACTTTGAAACAGTGCATTTTTTACTGCCAACTGTTAATCAACTGACCGTAACAAATAATATTTTTTTTCTGATAGGCTAATGACCTTATCCAATTGCCTGCAATTTTGTATATGTGAGAGTTTTGAGATCAAGTTTTACAAGTATTCTTTTTAGCTTTTGCCAATGCAGGGACCATCTGTATGGTCATCTGGACATCATGACTGTGTAAGGTGATCAAAGGGTAAATTAAATTTATTGGGAATTTTATTTCTTCCTTGGAAAGATCTCACAGAACAGACTTCATCTTATTTATTCAGGAGTCTCATTTTGACAGGATTTGCTGTCAGAAGTACTGTCTCATGAGGCTTGTTGTAAAACCGAATGACAGAAATGTAACATCATTATATCATCCCATTTCTCTGACCTATATCACTTCTCCATTTCCAAAATGCTGACAGGTTCAGTAGGAAATAGTTGACATACCATGTGATACAGCAAATTAAGAATAAGTCAAATTGAAGCAGTTATGGGAGGTACTATTTAATTATAGTGTAAAAGCTACCTTCTCCCTTTCATTCAAAACATGATCTAACTCTGTCTAGAATCAAAAACTATTTGAAACTGCCTTTCTTTCTATCCATCTTTCCATCGCTGTTTATCCATTTGTGAGGTTTTAATGAATTTTCAGTCAGTTTTCAGTTTTGCTTTTCCTTGATGTAACGAAGTCTGTCGCAAACCCCACCCAAAATCAGCATCCTATTGATCATAGCTATCATGTACATCCATAGCAATAGTGATTACTTGCTCAAATATTAGCTAAGGAGACCAGACAAGGAAGAGAAATAACATATTTGTTTTTACTATTCATCTTTTTAGTAAGTAGGACTACTGAAAAAGTGAGATGCTTACCCAAACTGTCACTGTACTCCAAAGCAAAGCCATAAGCTTTCACTTGTGGGACACTACACAAAGTCATGAGGTTTCAGTAGCTGTCCGGTATCTCAACCACAATTTGAATTTTCCTTTCTGATTTGCATCTCTTCACTAGATTTGCAGTGGGGACTAAAAGGACATATGAGCATCTCAGATATGATTCAAATTTGCTAGAGCCTTCTGGAATATTGGAATCATAGAATGGTTAGTATTGGAAAGGACCTTAAAGATCATCAAGTTCCAACCCCCCTGGCATGGGCAGGGACACCCTCCTCTAGACCAGGTTGCTCAAAACCTCATCCAGCCTGGCCTTGAACACCTCCAGAAATGGGGCATCCGCAGCTTCTGTGGGCAAACTGTTCCAGTGTCTCACAATCCTCACAGTAAAAAAATTCTTCCTCATATCTAATCTAAATCTACCCTCTTTCGGCTTATAACCGTTACCCCTTGTCCTATCACTACACTCCCTGATAAAGAGTCCCTCCCCATCTCTCCTGTAGCCCCCTTTATAGTACTGGAAAGCTGCTCTAAGGTGCCCCCAGAGCCTTCTCTTTTCTAGGCTAAACAAACCAAACTCTCTCAGACTGAACTTCTACATAAAAAAAAAAAAAAAACAAAAAAAACAAAAAAAAAAAACCAAAAACAATGAAAAAAAGTACTTGAAAATAGATCCAAAACCAGAGTAGACTTGTTAGCTTTCTTATCATGGTGGGAGGAGTTTTCTTTCTTGAATGAGACTATTTTTCTTGGATGGTGAAAATACTGATTTATCGTTTCTTCTTTCTTTTCTTCTATAGAAAGGGAAGAAGATCACAGTAAGAAAACCCAACTTTTCACTGCAGTATTCCAGTATGCTAAAGTCAGTTGAAAACATACACGTCTGCCTTACTGTCTCTAAATAATGTTCTACTTCATTTTTCTGCTTTGCCTACCCCTACTGTGTGAGAGGAAAGGAAGATGCATTCTCCTGTGTTTATTTCCATAAATATCATACAGGTGCCAATGTTACAGCAGAGCAGTTATTCTAAACCAGAAATGAATACTTATATACCTTAATTCCCAGAGTTATAAACAAACCTTCATGTGTGAGACACAGATAATAGTGACCTACTGTGATTTATTTTTTCTTAGACCTTTCTTAGGCTTGTCAAAAATAAATATTTATTTTTCCGCTTTTGTTTGTAATAGGACCATTGGATCTATCTTCCCCTGGATACTTTTCCTCCCCTCCCCCCTCAAATTTTCAGCGACACAGAGAGTCTGAAGTCACTATATTAAACTTATATAAATTATTAACTCTGGAATAATCAATACTTTGCACAGTGTCTTGTTCAGATCGTATTGTAACAACCTCAGTTCATTTTTTACATATAAACTGGTTCAGTATATCAGCAATCTCTCTCCCATAAGAAGGGATTTTTAATGTTGTGAGTCTAAACTATGTTCACATTTCAATTGCCTAAAAATTTTGCTTTTTTCAAAAAATCTTCAGAAACCTGGTGCTCTCCAGCTTGATGCAGAAGCCGCTTTTTTGACTTGTCTCATTTGAGGAACTGAAATTACCTGAAGTGCATCACTGTTTCATTTCCATGCTTTCCGCATGTTGTTTGCTTCCTCCAGATCTCTACCTGATATCTCAGCAGTTCTGCCCCAGAAATCTGGCTAGCTCTCCTCCTATAGTCTGTCTCACCAGTCTGTCTTCTTTCTCTTATGTGTCTATTGATGTTGAAACAACAATGAATAATCTGAGTTCGAAAAGTAAGGTAACAAAGCAAATCAATTTCTGTAATCAGTGGCAAAAAGTTGTATCTCATATCACACATTCATACGCTTTGATTAATCAGCACAGATAACTAGTGTTCACAGTATGGCCTCTCTGGATACCACGGCCTGGGAGTTTCAAAAGGATTTGTAGTGAAACACTGTGCTGGGATAGAGTTAATTTTTTTCATAGTAACTAGTAAGATGCTATGTTTTGGATTTGTGCTGAGAACAGAGTGTTGATAACACACTGATGTTTTAGTTGTTGCCAAGCAATACTTACATTAAGCCAAGGATTTTTTCAGCTTCTCATACTGCCCCTGCCCTCCCAGCTTCTTCTCCACAAGAAGCTGGGAGGGCACACAGCCGGGACAGCTGCCCTAAACTCGCCAAAGGGATATTCCACACGGTAAGATGTCATGCTCGGTATATCATATAGAGGGAGCTGGCCGGGGGTGGCAATCACTGCTCAGGGACTGTCTGGACATAGGTTGGCGGGTGGTGAGCTGTTGCATCACTTGTTTTTCTTGTGTTCTCTCTCTCTGTTTTTTGTTGTTTTCCTTTTCATTACAATTATTCTTGCTATTATTTTTATTATTATATGTTTTTATTAAATGCCAATCATTAAGCTGTTCTAGTCTCATCCCACAAGTTTTCTTACCTTTTCCTCTAGTTCTCTCCCCCATTCCTCTTGGAGGAGAGGATGAGCAAGTGTCTGCATGGTGGTTTATTGCTGTCTGGGGTTAAACCACAACAGGCACCTTGTTTTTTTCCGTTTTCCCCAGACCTTCCCAAGTTGACAGATTCTTTATACCTTCTGCAGATTAATAACATAGACTTATAATGTTCGTGTTTAAAAAGGGCAATTATAAAACATAATTCTTAGCATATGAAGTGATGGTCAGTTTTACAGTGCTCAATGACTTGTTGATTAAATCATAAGGTATGTTCTAGAATATCTGATCTCTACAATAGAATAACTAAATACATACAGGTCATACAGGTAGGCAGCTAGATAGTGATCAGTATATTTCAGCCTAGATAAGAAAATATTTTTTGCTTAAAAATAATTTAAATTTCTCTTTTTGTCTGTGATTACTTAGGATGAAGTTAGCAAGACATTATCAAGCTTCACTGGTTAGATTCAACCATCTGAAATTACATATTTTTGTTTTGTAGTTTGTTGTGTGGACCAGCTAGAAGACCTTTCAAGTAATAGATAGGCTTTTTAATTAGTTGGGAAGAAAAAAATATGTAATGCACTGAAGAGGTTTAGAAATACTTGAGGTAACATCTCATTTCATTCCATTCGCAGCTGAAGTTCAGGAAAAAGTAGCTATCTACAAATGGGACTAATTTTTCTAAAAAACAAGACAATATCACTGTAAAGAGTTTTACTTATTTTTACATGTGTCTATGTGGAGGAACCTTAATATATTAACATCTTCCATCCCAGAGACATGATCATCTCTGTGATAGCTACTAACACACCCACCTTGGAGTCTGCAATACATAGACATAATACAATAGACAATAGAAAAAGGACACTGTGAAGACTGGACATACTGCTAAATGCATGGGCAAAAATAGCCTAAAAACACATCTTGGGTCTAAAGAATTATTCTTTTCCCCATATCTTTATTCTTTGTACTCCAAAGGAACAAAAAGTTCTGGAAAGCTTTTCTAGGCATAAAAAAATATTGATTGTTTTGTTTTAACAATGTCATTTTTGCAGGCAGCAAGCTTTCAATCTCAATATGAAGCACAAGCTAGTACAAGCTGTCAGTATATATAGATCTGATAGCTACCTCATTGAAGAAGTGTTTCTAGTGGTCAAAATTAATCGAAGATTTTCCTTGACAAGGAATTAATAAGAAGAATTCTTCAACTTGAGGTGTTCAAGTGGATTTTGTAATAATCCCTGACTGACGATGGTCTTCAAGGTCTCCTTATGAGCAGGATCTAAGAGCAGTTCAAGAAGGAAGAAGTTGATCAGTGTTTGAGAAGAGTATTCATTACCATACAAACGGGGTCTGATAACAGGCAGTATGTCTGAATTGCTAGTTGATATAATTTTTCAAATGCTTTTTATTGAAATAGGCACTTGGAAACAGTGAGCAATGATCTGTAGCATCTCTTATGGAGAGAGGTTTTCCTTCACTCAAAGGATCAATGTATGCACTCTTTCTTCAGTCTTGTCCTCAGAAGTAAGAGACTGAAGAGACCATCCCTTGAACCCCTGCAAGAAGCACTCTCTCATAATTGCTTTTTTTGCCCTTTTCTTCTTTTCATATTTGTATTATTCAATATTGTTAATGTTTCATTGGTACTTAACCAGTGTCTATTTCTTTTTCTTGATATTAGCAAATAAATGTTCAATGAATGCACAGCAGTCATCACAGAAAAAAAAAAAAAAAAAAAAAAGATTAAAAAAACTCCACCAAAGCCCTTCTACTTGATTTTAGACATACTTTAAGAATTAGTATGTATTCTGCAGTAATTTTCTAGGCATTGGCCCTTGGATTATTATCTTCTTGAATTATTGTACTGAAAATGATCACATCCTGATACCTTTGCTACATTTGTTGCTTTTAACTGTTTCTTTACCACAGGCATATTTCAAATGCCTATTACAATAAATGGCATACCTTCATTATTATCCTTTTTCTGAAGGAATTTCTTTTCCATTCTACTCAATGGAGCACAGTTTCTTTTCTTGTATTAGTAGTATTTTTGTTTCTCCTCTATTCATTTCCTTGTCAACATACATTAACATTAACAATAATATACATTAACATTAAGCATTTATTTGAGGAATATAAATTAACCAGGTGACTTCTAGAGTCAGACGACAAAACACAAGAATTTCCACAGGATGATTCAGAGTAGGTCCAGAGAAGGTACACTTTCTGGAGTTAGCTAACATGTTTATGATGGTATGACTATCTTTCTAAGTTATACTGCGTATATACCATTCTTCCCTCATAAGTATTCTACTAAGATATAAAAAAATATCAAGTGTAATTTCTAATTCCTTAATAAAAGCATGATTGGTGGAAACTGTACTTTTCTAATTGAAATCCCAGATGAAACATGGCTTTTGATTTACAAGTTTGATGCAAAGTCATGCCAACTTTTGAACTGTGAAAGGCTGAAAAACTAAAGTATCTTTTTGAGGACACAACTTGAAGGCATGGTGTAGAATCCAATAAATGATTACTTTCCTTTCTTAATTTCAACTTTTCAAAAGCTGGCAAATAACTGAAAACAGGACAGAAACTATAACAAATAATGGTATGTATTGATCAAATTATATGGGGCTGTCCAACGTTCAGCCTGATATCTCTGAATCCTTCGCAAATATTTTTATTTGAAAACCAATACTGCCATAATACAGCTCATTTTAGTCAAAGAAAAATCCTTAACAGACTTCAGTCTGCATTGGATTAGGCTGCATATCTGCTGTTGAAGTCATGGTAACTGTCAGTTTTCTATGACAAGAAATGAAAGGGGATATAAAGGAAGACTGCAATAGTGTAGATCAATTCAAAAGAAATGTTCAGTGTAGCAGAATTGTCATGGAAATGTTCTAAACAGAAGTTGACAAATTGGTCTGCAAAGTTATGCTCAATGATAGAGTAGAACTAGAAAGTCTGTTTTATTCTTCCACATTCTTATGCTGTCTTTACAACTGTAGTATCTTACATCTTTCAGTTATGTGAAAATCCACGTGACTAATTGCTCTTATCTCTACTTCAGGTCTTCTTTCTTTCCTTCATTGTTGATATTATAGTACTTAACTTCTTTCATGTGTTTTGAATGTGTTAATATCTGTGCTGTTATTGTCTGTTAATATTATACCCTAATATAAGAGAAAGGAAAGTTGGTGTTTTTATGTGCTAATATAAAAGGAGGCAAAGTTGGAAAAATTTGATATTTTTTGTAAAGATAGACATGTTGAAGTAGGGACTTGGGACAAGAAAGAAATGCATTGCTTTCAGGGGTCAAGCCACTAAATAATGCTTCAGTAGGTAAATGCTTGACATTTAAACTAAGATGAAACTAAATGAAAGAGAAATTTTGGGTAGGCTAAAACCCAAAGGTTTCCCCTAGACTTGTGTTTTTGCAGTATCTGTATCTTAATGGAAAGGAGGATGACAGTACCTGAAAACAGAGAAGGTTCTGGAAGAAATGTCAGAAGTTCACGTTTGATTATGTTCAGCTGAACTGATCTGGGACATGCTGAGAGGAGATACTACTTTTATAGGATGAATTACAGGACTGAATAAAATAGTTTGGTGATAAATATGTGGGAAACATATTAAATTAATATTTTAGAAGTCTGATAGAAATTTATTAATCTGTAAGACATATCTAAGACAGGAAAGTGGATGTATCAGTGTCTGACAACAAAGTGAAGAGATTACGGTGTTAATCCAGCATCACTGAGGAAATCTGTGTCAGAGCTTAATCTAAAATATGAAATTATGGAGTTTTTGGTATTGCTTATAATTCTGTACTCCATCTCATGATACATTCACATTTTAGTAATGTGTATTTTAACTGTATTCAAATATAAAAATATATTTAAATGTGATGTGGCAATACATAAACCTTTGGCAAATGCAAAGTAATGGCTGGTTCTCAGATTGCTTTATTTTGTCTCTTAAAACTGAACAGGTCTGAGAGGTGATCCTACCACTGAAGTGGGTGTTCTGTATGAAGCTATGGTGGTGAATCAAACCCCCTCCCAAAAACTGTCCTTATGATGACTTTACCTTCCATATATCTTCCCCATACACACAACAAGCTTATTAAAAAATCAGTTTCCCTCATGTAACTGAAACTTTGTCTCTTTTTAATATCTCCTTCCCATTTAACAGATAAAAGTTTCACCTCAATGTAATAGACTGACTCTGCACAGATTATATAATGAAAGAGTTCAGCAGTATGTCCTGGTGGACGAGAAGCTGGATATGAGCCGGCAGTGCGTGCTTGCAGCCCACAAAGCCAACTGTGTTTTGGGCTGCACTAAAAAAGGGGTGGCCAGCAGGGAGAGGGAGGTGATTGTGCCCCTCTACTTGGCTCTTGTGAGGCCCCATCTGGAGTACTGTGTCCAGGCCTGGGGCCCCCAGCACAGGAAGGACGTGGAGCTCTTGGAGCAGGTGCAGAAGATGGCCACTAAGATGATCAGAGGGCTGGAGCACCTCTCCTGTGAGGAAGGTTGAGGGAGCTGGGCTTGTTTAGCTTGGAGAAGGCTCCGGGGAGACCTCATTGCGGCCTTCCAGTACTTGAAAGGAGCCTATAAACAGGAGGGGGAACACCTGTTTACGAGGGTGGCTAGTGATAGGACAAGGAGGAATGGTTTTAAACTAAGACAGGGGAGGTTTAGGTTAGAGATTAGGAGAAAGTTTTTCACCCAAAGGGTAGTGGCACACTGGAACAGGTTGCCCAGGGAGGTCGTGGATGCCCCATCGAGCAGCCTGGTTTAGTGATTGGCGGCCCTGCATATGGCGGGGGGATTGAAACTAGATGATCACTATGGTCCTTTTCAACTCAGGCCATTCTATGATTCTATGATTCTATGTAAAAGATGGAGTATATAATAATTGTAGAAAATCTATGTCTAAAATATTTACTTATTAACTAATAAATTTAATAAATTTATGAACCTTTAATTCTGGATTTGTGGAAGTATATGTCCGTGCTTCAAAGTGCTGTTGTCATAACTGTGGTAACAGTTTTAAATATTTCTTTCATTTTTACATTTTCATGTTAAAATTACATCTTTGATGATATGGTTTTGTGAATGGTTAGCATGTAATAATGCCTCTAATTACAATTCTTGATGAAACTGAATGATTCACAATTCTTTGTGATGACTGTAATCTTAAGGAACTGTGCTAAAATAAAGAAATTGAACAAGGCATTTCAATGTACGTGTAACGTGCAAAATACTTGGCCAGGTGTTTAGATGAGTTAAATAATAAAAACCTCTCCCTTCACTTGTCAGTGAAGTTTCTACATCAGTTAGATAACAAAAAGAAATCTACTAATACTTATTTCACTTAAATTTTCCATTTCCTTTTTAGCTGTCTATGACCACTTTTAAATAACTTGCTTACATTACTATTGTGAATTGTGTCTATGATGCATCTACAACATTATTTGGATTCAAAAGCTGGAAAAATTCTGTAATTTTATATACAGAAGAACTAACTAATTGACAGGGTTGAGCTCAGTATTATGGTTTTGCATGTATTTATGTTTATGTAGCAAAATGAAAAAAGCTTTTATGCAATCTGTTCACACATGTGGAAAAAGAATATTAATATAACCATTCAGAATAAGAAAATTATATGGCTTTTTATGGGTAACATATATATTCATATTCTACATATAACTTTACAATGTAAAAGTGAAAGGCAGGAGATGGTCAGACAGGAATGGATATACAAAGAAATTATGACACAATATGGGCCAGCATAATAGGCAATATTTGTATTCCATTTTTATGCTGTTTTCTGGATGGGAAATTGCACTTCAGTATTTACTTCAATGAACAGCATGTTTCCATTCAAAAAGTAGTGATTTTTTTTAAAAAAAAATGTCAGTTGATTTTGGAATATGGCTCTTGGACTGCTTGAGAAACACAAATATTCATCACTTGGAAGTGGCCATGAGAGCCTTACAGAAAGTGATAAAACACCTGATTCCTACCTAAGATAATAAAACAAAATAATAGAAGTTAAAAAAAAAAAAGCAAGTTAGCACCACTGTTTCAGATACTCTTTGATGAACATTTTCTCCTGGCTTAAGGAGTGAGTTAAACAGTGGTTTGTTTCTGTGATCTCAGTAGTCATTTTCTGACTAGTTAGATTAAAGTTTTTGAAACCATTGTCTTTCTTCCCCCAATCAGCTGAACAAATCACTTCTGATATTCACAGTCAGCTTGGGGTCTCTTAATCAAAGTCTACCATCAATTTTGCCTCATTATGTATAGCACACAGAAATGCGGTTGCTGATTTGTGCTAATTCTAAAATGCCTGGTTTGTAAACATGAAACCATTCCAGAGAGTGCTGTTTGGTTATGAATAATTCAGTACAACAAGGTTTAACCTGCACATTATCTAGGCAATATAATTTTATAACTCATAATAGTCACTAGTCATTTGTAGAGATGAGAAGCATGTTTTTTTTCTGGAGAGCCATACCGAGGCTCAAGCTCTCAAGCTATTTAAATACAATGATCGATTTTTATATGTGCAGAGTCAGGTTAAAAGTCATCAGCAAAAACAAAAAGAAGCATTTAAGATAATTATGATGGAAACATCCTTATTCATTTAATTCAATAATCAATCATTCTTTACTCTGTCGTACAACATTTTGTCATCTTTTCCTCCAAGGTGAATATGAGAGTTTAATTCAAACTCTTGCAAGTGCAACAGATACGAGATATAGCCTTCATGCTACCTATGTCTGAGTGAATCAGGAACCAGAAACCGCATCTTTGCAACACAAGTCTGGACTAAAACACTGGATTCCACAGCATAACTGCTTGTGTGAGCACTAGAGACAATGGGACCGAAAGGAGATTCCTAACTCAACAGCTGTAGTCCCCAAACAATGCACAATGTATAATCTCTTTGCTATCTTAGTTTTTGCTGCCTTGGAAGTAAAGAAAAAAAAAAAACAAAAACCAAACAAAAACCACAGAAATGTTGAAAAGCCACTCTTGGTCTAGAATGTAGTGACTAAAATGTAAAGGAGTTCAACTAGTAAACCTGATGCTGGCATAACTAGTCCTGTCTCCATGTAACCAATCCCTAAGAATGTAAACTCAGACCAGGAGCGAAAAGGAATTCCAAAGAAAAAGTAGTTATCCTTTGAGCAGCAGAATCAGAAGTCTATTTTCCCACAGATTTGAGTCCTGTACAAACTTATCCCTGTCTACTGAGGTGCTAACTGAGGCTGACAACTTTTCTTGCTGCTGAAACATTTGTAACATTATTGCAAATGTATTTTGCAATTACTTGAAGCCCAGTCAAGAAAAAGCTCCACTACACATTTCCTCCATAGGGTTTCTCATTAAGTTCACTGACAAAGCCTCCCTCCTCTTTTCACCTTAGGAATTCCAATTTTGACAAAATTTGTGACTTCTTAGTAACATCAAGATTTCTGCTCATGTATTTTGTTTGGTAGACATTGACCATGGGGTGGAGGAGAGGAAAAAGCTATATGAATAAGAATTAAACATAGCCACACGCAGAAACGCACACACATACTCATGAACTATGATCTTATATATGCATCTCGTAGTATGAAAACCATGCTGAGGGACTCACCGCAGGACATGTGATGCTCACAGTCAAAGCTAGTTTTTTACTTGCTATAAGGCATCAGAAATGTAGTTTGTGGTCAGCTGGAGCTTATACTGAGAATCTTCTGCCGTAGTTCTTTCCTTCTGTGTGAATTTGAGAATTTGAAATAAAATTCAGAATAGCTTATATGTTATTTAGGCTCAGATTGTTTCAGTTACTCCTTTAATCAATTTTTAAGCATAGATACAGAGCTATAACTCATCTTTTGATGACAGTAAAAATGATGAATATCAAAGATGTTTTGATGTTGATGCATGTTCATTACACTGCTTTAATTTCACTTAGACCTTATGAACCCAATTTTTCCTGTATTGTTTTTAATCTGATTCCAGATTCTGCACTTTGTAAATATTAATTTTTTTATGTTGATAGAATTCCATCCCTAAATCTTCCATGCAGGTAAAGGTGGATATTTGAATGGTTAGAAGTAGCAAATTTAATCTTTTGTCTTTCCATATTTCTGCTTAAAATACAAGTATTGCTTTGTAAGTAAGTGGGCCAAATGATTATGGGTAATTAATTGGTCAGATATCTCAAGTAATTGTTCAGTATACATAAGCATTTTGTGTAAGATTGTACTGCCATTAAACCACGCTTATAGTGTATTAAAAATTTCAGTGGTATTCAGCCAAGCACATTTTTCAACATTTCTTAGAGTTATGCTTTCATGGAGAGAAAATAATGAAAGACTCTTTAGTTTAGGTAAGAAAAGTGTAATGAGAGCCGATATCTGGAATTTAAATCCAGGTAATTCTAGTCAGACATATGGCATAACACCTTAATAATTGATCAGATATTGGGAGTATTAGACTCTTCACCGCTGGAAGGAAAAGTCTTGCTTCATAGCAATACAAGCTATTGCATTCACTGCAAAAGTAAGAAGGGTAAGTTAAAATGCCTGTGCTCTAGAAGAGGTCAGACTTTATAATTTAATTGTCCTTACTGGTTTTAAGATGAAACCAGATGCTCTAAAAGGTTTTGAACTGCAAAGTAATACAGTGGCAGAATGGATGTAATAAACAACAACTAGCCATTTTATGTTTTAATAAAAAAACTTCTCGTTTTTATACTCTGTTTTGCTTAGATGTTTTCCTCCTTAGTGTTTCCTCTGCATAGGGGATATTTTTCTTCTTTGTTATATGTTTTTGGCTTCTACAAGTGTATCAATGTCATTTCATTCAGTGGAATTATAACACTGGAGGCTGTGGAAACATAGTGCCTCAGTCTCTAATTAATGCAACATGCTAATTAGGACTTTTTTTTTTTTTTTTAGTTTGGACTGTCAAATCTCTCACTTTGATCTTCACTGAATTCACTTCAAAAGCCTTCTAAAAGTTCCATTAAAACATGTTTAACTCATCAGAAAGATTTTTTTTTTTTTTCAGTAATGGCATTAATCCTAGTCAAAATTTGTTTATGCAGTTCACAAAATTCTGTAATATGTCCCTTGGAGAAAATGAGATAATGACCATTTCCTTATAAACTAGGTAGTGAAGTCCCAACATGGATAACCCTTAATGGGTGCACTGAGTTTTTATAGAATATATTAATCAGCAAATCACAAAGCTCAAATGTTTCACCTCTGCATAAATTAACACTACATCAGACAAAAACAAACAAACAAACAAACAAAAAAAACCACCTTGAAAGCAAGCTGTGCAAAATTTTTGTTCCTTTCTCTTTATGGCAAGGTAGGATTAAAGATACATGCCCAGGCCTTTTTACTCATGGGCTCTTCTTATAGTTTTGATTTAGAAGTTGTCTGTTAGTATTGTAGAAAAGTGTGTTATTGTGCAGGGTGCACATCAGTATAGAACAAGGTCAGTATGTACAACTTTACTAACATCCCATGATTTCTGGATGATATTCAGCTGGTGGCTTGAATGGGGCATAGGAAGAGTTAAATGTAAACAGAAAATTGATTCTAAATAAAAAAATACATTCTCCAAGCTAGTGTCTTAACACAATCTGAGAGAAATAGCAGTCATAAACAAGAGATGCAAAGGATGGAAATGAAATCTGACAGTTCAGAGATGTATTAGGGACAAAGCAAAGACTACTATTTCAACCTTTATTTTTGCTTATGCAATCCTTATATTTATTCACTTTTTATATGTACATGTTTACACTATATGGGTGGTTACATTGTGAGTGCTAGTAAGAAAATTTAGTGAAAAAAATTATATTTTTATTACTTCGATCAATGGTGAGGCTACACCATTCATATTATGGAAGGAAAGGACTGCAGAAAATACCTCAGTTCACTCTTGAGTTCGCTATTCTGACGGGAAGTTTTAGCAATTGCAAGATTACGAGTCTGAGCTGCAGCTAAAACACATTCGTAAGCAACCATACTTCACTAAGAACTTTGACTAATAGTCTCACCGCTTTTTAATAATGTTTCATCTTCAAGATCTGCCTGCTTTACAATGAATCCCGTTTTCTCACTGCAGGATATGAAATTGTACGTGTGTGGTTTGTGTGTGCATAGCCTTCAAAGAAACAAACGTAATCAGAACAAGCCATCTGTAAATAACTAAAGATTGAAGTGAAA
Source organism: Pterocles gutturalis (assembly GCF_000699245.1). Classification (NCBI taxonomy): domain Eukaryota; kingdom Metazoa; phylum Chordata; class Aves; order Pterocliformes; family Pteroclidae; genus Pterocles; species Pterocles gutturalis. Next base: position 15,465 of record NW_010107952.1, read on the forward strand.
GGATCTTGTTCTATGGAATGAATGAATAGTTCCCTTTTAGGTTAACTGTTAAAATATGATCAGCAATTCTAACAGAATACATTCCCAGAACACAGAAGTGTTGTTTTGCTTTAGCAAGTATACGTTGACTGAGCATGGTGGGCTTAGGCTGAGAATGACAGCGCCTTTTATTGGTAAGCTTTTGCCATCTGTTCTAATGATTTATTCATACTAGGGAAAAGGCAGGTGAAACTAGAGAATGGAGATAAATAGCAATGGATATGGGCTGAATTGGGCTATGATTGTGCAAATGAGCTCAATGTTAACACTAATGTTCAGGCAGTTGCTATCATTCAAATTATATCTTCACATCCTATAATGTGGTCTTGAGGTGCAAAACATTGACGATATATTGCAAAAGATGTATTTTTTTGGGAAGTAGTAGCTTCTACTCTGTCTTCAGACATTCATCCCTTATTATGGACAATATTATTAAAATATTTGTGTATATTTTGGCCTTTCATATGTAGCAAATTTTAAGGAGAAATACTGATGAAAGATCTCTACATTAGAAGATTCCTGGAAGCTGTGGAGATTTTACAATAGGTTTGCCTTATTTCTAAGTCCATGTTTTTGAGTCATTTTCCTACAGTTTACTGGGCTAGAGAGAGTTATAGTCTCATCCTGTATAGCTGTCCCTTTGTGGAACTAAAAGTCCAAAATTAAGAGCCTGGAATTTTTACATTAAATTCAGTGTAACCAGCTTTCTGAATTTTATTTTATTATGTACTGGTTTGGGCCGAGATAGAGATAATTTTCTTCATACTAGCTGGTATAGTGCTGGGTTTTGGATTTGTGCTAGAAGCAGTGTTGATAACACAGGGATGTTTTAGTTACTGCTGAGCAGTGCTCACACAGAGTCAAAGCCTTTTCTGCTTCTCACCGCACCCCACCAGAGAGTAGGCTGGGGGTGCACAAGGAGTTGGGAGGGGACACAGCTGGGACAGCTGACCCCAGCTGACCAAAATAATATCTCATACCATGTGACATCATGCTCAGCAATAAAATCTGGGGGAAGAAGGAGCAAGGAGGGGTTGTTCGGAGTTAGAGTGCTGTTTTCCCAAGTAATTGTTATGTGAGATGGAGCCCTGCTTTCCTGAAGATGTGTGAACACCTGCCTGCTGATGGGAAGTAGTGAATGGATTCCTTGTTTTGCTTTGCTTGCTGTACTGACTAAACTGTCTTTATCTCAGCCTATGAGTTTTCTCAGTTCTACCCTTTTGATTCTCTCCTCCATCCCACCGGGGGTACTGAGCAAACAGCTGTATGGGGCTTACCTGCTTGCTGGAGTTAAACCATAACCGGTTACAATTCTACACTCCAGTAAAAGGAGAGACCACCATATAATTAATTAAAATACTCTGCAAGTCTTTTATGTCTTTCTGGTATGTGATCTTCACAATTAAAGAAATGGGACAATAGTAACCTGACTACTTGAAAATTGTTGTCACAGCTAAAACAAAGTAAAATCAGCTCAGCCAAAACTAGAGACAGCTTCAGACTGCCAGGTCAGTATAAAATCTGTGGGCTTTTATTGGTTGCAGTGAAATGGTATTTAATAGGGTACAGATGGCTTTGCTAGCAAATAATCAACCATTTTGAAGACTAATTAGTACCCATTACAAAAGTAATGGTGGTTAGGACCATATCAGCTTTCTCTGGGATTTTCTGATGTTGATCCTCACCTATTAATATTAAGCAGTATTTCAGAATATGTTTATTAGCAAATGTTAGCTGATCCATATATAAAATATCTTCCAGTTTTCTTCCTGGTGTGTGCAGCATTCAGAATGTCATGTTCAGGTTCACTAGAAAAAATATTTAATTTCTTAGGTTTTTTCCTTGATTGACCTGTGACTGTAGCATAATTCTCTATATTGTTTTACAGCTCTTCCAAGGAATATGTAAATGCTTCAAATAAGCAGCATCTTGTAAATTCCCAGCAGGTACTGATTATTCCATAACAGAAGATATTTAATACTTGGAAAACTGACTTCCCTAATATTTAATGTACATTTTTCTTTTCTTAGTTTCATCTCTTCCTCCTAGTTTTAGCTTCTCCCATAATATACGAAAGAAATTACTCCTGAACATTTGTGGTCTATGAGTATTTATTATTATTGTTATTACTTCTGTCCTATACACTAATTGTAATTTAGCCCCAGCATTTAAATCACATGACTTCTCATTAATCTGCCACATGCTGTAAGTAATAAATGAGAGACCATAAGCTGTGAAAGGAAAGTCAAGATTCAAGTATTTCCAGTTTTTTCCCATCCAGACTTATTCCTTGGTCTTTAATAATTTTTTGTTCTTGTTAACTCCTTCAGCTCTGTCTCTTCTTTCTTGATGCTGAAATGGCATCTGGATTTCTATACTGAAAATCCATGTCAAACTTGTTCTTCTTTGTTGCAACTAACAGAATAATGTAACAGGCAAAGAGGCTGACTTGTTGAGTAAAGAGAGAGCTGGGTTACAGAAGAAAGGTGAGAGCTGATGGGAGAAGCTGGATGCACCTGACTCCCAAAGTTAGGTATAATCCGGAAAAAAAAACAACTAACAGAGAAGAAATGGTGGCTAGTGTCAAACCAGCAAGACTTCACCACCTACCTTGAAAAATGTAAGAGATAATGGGAATTAAAAAGAGGGAAGTTAACTTTGGTTTTAAAATGCAGACAGAAAAAAAGGCCTATCAAACAAGATCAGAACATAATCTGCTTCTTCCTATTCCCTGTCAGGGAAAAAGAGGGTCAGGGCATCATTTTATTCTGCTGTTTTCTTTGCCTTGTCCCAGGATTTATTCAGTTAGTGGCAAGAAGTGGCAGAACATAATTTTGTACTTGGTGGGAATGTTGACAGGCTTTTTTTTAGCCAAGGTTTATCTCCAGCTTACACAGTACCTGCACTGGCAGTGTCCAAGTGGTCAAAACAGAGCCTAGGATGAGCATCCAAGGGCTCTGGCAGGGGAGGATGAATTGAGTGCGGTGCTGTTTAGGCCAGCGCTACTATTGAGTACACTGCTCATCAAACACCATCCTTACTGTGTTGAATAATGTTCACTATAATGAAGGCCTGATTGCTGTTTCACCTTCCAGGTACATGAGGCAATAATAATACGTCTTGAAAGAGATGTAGAAGGTAGAGAGAGGTAAGTGAAGACCTTGAATTGACAGTCACATGTTGCAACGTGAGAAGTAAATTACACTAGAAGATAATTGATTCATCAGGGACCTTTAGATGTCAGATTCAGTAGTGGGCTGGAAAATGCTGCTGCTTTTTTTCAGGTTCAGCCGAAAGGAACAGAAAGATGCATTCTTATAATTTGTCCTTTCATTACGAGAAAGTTTTTGCAGGGAGATTAAGCTATGTTGAACCGGGTATCCCAGTGGTATCTCAATTCTATGCGACTAAATTAAACACAAATTGCTGTTTATAACACATAGGACTCTGAGTTCCAGTAAATGAATATGGCTTGTTAAACAAAACAAAAGCTAGAATAATCTAAACAGTCATCAGCCATACAGCAGTATTCCCATACCTTGTCAGCATAATAAAAAAGTTCCATAATAAAAAATAGACAAGTCAAAACTAACTTCAGTGTAGAGTTGAAAGTGTAGTAAAGCTGCTTTTAAACATGAACTGTTGTCAAGAGTGTGAGCACTGTGAGAGGAAAAGCTTGCTGTGAGCGTGATCCAACACTGGTCCCAGTCCACACTGCAGTGATTAAAGCATTGCAAAGCTTACAGAAACTTTCTTCTGGTGATTGCAGTTCACATGCAGGGGCTGACAGGACTATATGACATGTCTTCCTCTAGGCCTTAACTTCTGCTGCTCTCAATATTTTGGTCTCTGCAGGAGATGAGGGGAAATGCATCTCCATAGAAGTTTTCTGCTTTTCAAAAGGGATGAAGAATAGGTTCAGTAGGCGGGAACTAGTAGCACTACATTTCCATTCACAAGGCCACTGATAGGAATATGTGTCTGTCTGCCTGCCTGTCGCTTTAAAACAAGAGAAAACTTGGTTGCACAAAATTTGTTTCTGAGATAGAAGGATTTTGTCTCTTGGAAAAAAAAGCTAGGAAAACTCTGGGCTTTTTCCTCTGTTCCTGTTCTTATCTCTCTTTTGGTGCAGAATTTTTCATGTGTCATAGCAAGCCATCAGCAAATATAATTATTTTCCATTATTATTACACAGTTCATCCTTCTATTTTCAATTACTACAATTGACAATTAAAGTATTATACATGTTAATAATTTTAAAATATTAGCAAAGTATTTCTAAGCCTTTAAAAAGTTCAATTTGTCAAAGTATAAGGGAAATGAAGCTGGAGGAAAACATCTGTGAAAATAACAAAGTGATACACCAATATTCAGGGTTTTTTTCTTTTTCCTTCAGTCAGCTAAAGATGATCCTCTTTAACTACTCACTGATGATGTTAATTAATTCCTATTAAACTATTATAATTAAAAACTTAAAGAATAATTCCAAATAAAAATAGATTCTAACAGGCATTTCTGTTTTCTTTGAAGTGCTCTCTGACCCATGGGAAAATTTCTTTCCAAGCACTTTTCTAAGCACTAAAGGTAAATGGAGAGCTCAGACCTTTCTAGGCTCTGTAAAACCTTTGGTTATTTACAAAAGGTTCAAAAATGGTGGTTTAAATTTCCCAGCGGGTAGAAGTAAATGACAGGGGTTTATTTGTTTAAATCTACAGTATTAGAAAGATACATGACATTTTCAGGTTGAGGAGGAAGCGTTGCAAGAGGCAGAACACAGAAAGAGTTACTGAGAAAAATTGGGATCTTTTTTAAAGGATCTTTTTTTAAAATTACATTACACTGGAATAAAAATATGAGAGAGAACCACCTTCATACCAAACCCCACTTCATATAGTCTTAGAAAAACTGGGTTGTTTTTTTCCCCAGGTTGACAAAATGAGGTATACTTTTTTAAAGGAAGGTAAAAATCCTTATCCTGAGTCAGTTTCAGCAATTTGCATTCTTACAAACGGGAATCCAATTTCATCAGCCTGACAGCTCTTCCATGCAGCCACTACACCTCCCAAATGCATGCTTTGGAAGCTCTGTAACAAGTCTTTCTACAGCGTCTAGGGTAATCATGTTTTTGTGTTATTCATCTGCCTCTACTGAAATCAATGAAAGAAGCTTCTGTTTGTTGGCCAACAACTGTAACAACATTATTAAATTCTCTGCAGTGCTCTATTTGAATCAATAAGAGGTCAAGAGGTCTTGACAAGCTATGTTTTTTCTAATATTGATCTTGATGACCAAACTGGTGCCCTCGAGTCTAATCATTGATTCTAAGAGACAGAACTGTCAAGTTGGAGGCCAAATTTGTGCTATTAAACACATCAGAATCTGTAATTAAATAAAATGTCACATTGTCATCTTGTTCATCACAAGCAAAATGAATTTTTCCACATACATTAAAAATAAAATGAAGTGCACAGATATACCGGAGATATGTGCACTAAATTGAATTACTGTTCTTATAGACTACATTCAAACTCAAATCAGGGTCACTAACATTCCACTGTATATGGAAGCTGATGTCCTTCTATTTTTTCCTGAATTGAAAAATTCAAGAAAGTATTTTTATGAACTCATTTTTTCAGTTGCATTTCCTCACCCCATTTTTAATTAATTCTTTGGAATCCAAATCAGAATACATTTTTAAACAAACACACCAATTTCAGCTGATCTGTGCTTTATCATTCAAGGACCAGTAATTGTTGGTTTTCTCCTGTTCACTTCAGTGTGATGTATGTAATACGAATTAAAACATGCAAATGATGTTCAGCACTGTTGACCAAAGCATGCATATCTGAGAGAGCAGAAAAATGAGTTACCTGAAACTCTAGAACAATTTTTCCTCGCATATCTTGGAATGCTACAGCTGTTGTTCTGTAACCATGCCAATATGAATTGCTGGGTGCAAAAATGTCTGCTGACTTAGGAAGCTCTTAGCTACATGCAGTTTAAGGTATAGTTTAATATAGCTAGCATAATTTTTAGAAGAAATATATTAATATATTGCAGAAGTCTGATGTATAGGCAAGTTCGAAAGACATACTGATTTCAAGTCATTTAATAACATCATAGTGATATGCCCTCCTGATTTTGTGATTATGTGTGTTATGAGATTGGGTTATGAATTATGGCTTGTATATTACATACTCTAAGAAACCCAGTAAAAGACAGCTGTTGTTTCAGCAAACTAGTTGGTCAAAGTAAGGGAGAAAACACAAAAAGGGAAAAGAGCCACAAGGATGGTGAGCATAGAGTCATACAAAAAATTACATTTGAAGGGAGATCATCTATGCTCTGGCTCAAATAAGGACTAACTTCAGCCCCTCAAAGCTGTTCAGCTCCCTTTTAGGAATTAACAAAAATCAACAGGTATTAATACAATAGGTCTTGAAGTCTGAAGAGACTAGATACCAGCATCATATGTAAGTTTTGCACTTTCTGTTTCAATACTCTGGCTGGGGATGACAGATCCGTAGACGTCAGGCCTGTCTTGGTTTGCACAACGTCACACAGGGCCTCCTTGACAGAGCAGGGAATTTAAGATGTAATTCTTATCCCAAAAGCTTTGATTTCCAAAACTCATCATGTGCATTTCAAATTTCAGCTTTACTTGCCTTAGCTTTCTTAGGAATTACATTGAAATATCTTTGTTTCAGAATTTAGTAGAATGCTTTCTAAAAAAAAAAAAATATTTCTTACATCCCATTTTCATTACATTGTCTTGCAATATCATTACTCAGTTTAAAAGAATACCCTCAAGATTTTCCTCAACAGTATTTTTGTCTGCGGACACATATTGCAATGGAATTCTAGGTTATTTCTGAAAATATTAAAATTAATTAACATTCTTTAGGAATCAGTTCATTATCTAACTCCACAAAAACTTTCACAGTACATTCATTTTATTAGGCAATGAATACAAAACATAAAGAGAAAGAGGGAGAGAGGATAGACATATGAATAAATAGGTGTCTCTATAACAGTGTGCAAGAAATATGCCTGTTTTGCTATAAAGTTTTAGTATTACTACAGAAATGCACTGCATCTATATTTAGGTTTTCACGATTGCCAGTTTTAAACAGTTACTTTCTACTTCTACTTGCATTTTCTTTGTCTGTGCAAATTCCTTTGAACTAAAAACTGGCACATTTACTGCCATAGGCAAAGTTTTGCAGTTTCAAGACCATTGAAGAAAATAAGTATTGCAGGTTATTAAGATTCCACCTAATTGAAAAACTGAGTTTAGTTAATGTTCCTACAATTTCTTGAAACTCAGAAGTTATTTTCTACTTAAGTTGAATGTTTTCCATGGACTTAAACCTCAAAATTTTTATTCTAGGTAACTTTCTGTGTATATACATTAAGCCTACTGTAATTAAGTGCATTTCCCTTTAGGGACTAAAAATTATCATGTGACCAGTTTCCTCAGAGGAGCTGAAAGGTGAAAACCCGTCAGGATATAATGCTGTCACCATCTTTAGATGTATATTCATTTCTAAAACCTCACATAAAAATAATCGTCTGTTTTGGCTAACTGAAAAATAAATTTTTGAAGACTTACCTCTTTTTTCTGAAGTGCTTTGAGACTGAGTTGAAAATGCATGAAGCATGTGTTACAAGCCACCCTTCAACTCAGTTAATGTCAGAAAAGAGGAATTCAGTGTTTACTGTAGTTAGCTGTGATTGAAGGGTCAGGATTTGACAGATTTTAATTTTTTTTTCTTTATTTTGACTTTCAAATACAGCTGAAGAAATAAATACACAAGAAGTAGCAAGCTGAATGCAATGTTAAGATTATCTGTCTAAATATAAAGATGTTTTATTCAAAATGTGTAGCCAAATAAAATTTAATCTCACATTCTTAGTATTCTGCCATTAATTAAGAAAATTATTACTTAAAAATCAACTAATCTCAGGACATTCTGAAAAAGAAAAAAACAGATATTGGATATATGGTGTATATTTCAAATTTAAAACAAGACAGAATTTTATGCTACTATATGTATTTTAATATCTCTTCGCACAATGAATCTAAAGAAAGAGAAGTGTTATGAATTCAGAGAATTTCAGATGGCAGTTGACAGAGTGAAAGATGATCGATACATGTGACAAGGCAAAACAAGCCTGCTTTCAAATTAGAACAGACTTGGTCAAAACAGGATACATGCTTCAAATCTGTCAGTTTTTCAGTTAGATCCACAGTACATATCCAATGCTGAATATGGATGATACCCAAATTACAGTTAATTCTATTTATATAAGTATAGTAAGTAGAGAAAAAAGCAATTCTTCCCACATTACAAAGGTCACAGCAATCTTAATATAGATTTATGGGGGTAATTTTGAACAAATCATGTTTTCATCCAAGTATTGGCACTACTTTGTGTTATATTCCATCCAAAGACAGTCCTTATACTGCTTCAACTTCAGTCTAATGAAAAGATCTTAATTCAAGCAGGGATAATAGAAGAGAGAAGTATAAAATGCTTTTAAAGGAATACCAAAATCAATTCCCCTTTAAGAATGTATTTGAAATTCTTAACTGCTTCCATTTAACTTCATTTGTGAATATTAAATTGTTGTTATTTGCTAAAATCCATAACTAAAATGTTTTCTTAAGACAAGAAAAAGGTCATCCCTTGGTGAGCACAGGACCATTCATTGACTCAGCCCAAAGCTATTGTTAGCTGCCTTGTAACCTGTGTGGTAGTATGGTTTATGTAGTGGTTGTTGCAATAATGAAAACTCATGTAATACTGTATTTTTTGTTTGTGATAATAAATAGTATGGTTTTTTTTAACTAGTAGTGATTTTAGAAAAATACTCATTAATACAAAAATTCATGGCTAGGTAGAACAATTTGTTTAGATGAAATGTGTTCTCAAGAACAAGTTCATTTTTTCTGGTGATTTGTGGTTATTTTGGGGTTTGTAGAAAGACTTGTAAAGAAAATCCTTTATTGTAGCTTTTTCCTTTTTTTTTTTTACTATGACTAATTTTCATTTGAGAAATAACTATGGTGATTTTTTCAGTTCTGTACCTGCATGAGCATCATACACCTGAAAAACCTTGTATATCTGCTCACTTCGTAACTGTTACTATGTGTTGTCAATATTAATTCAAAGTATTTTAATTTTTCCCAACAAATTGCTTCTTCACTTATATAGGAGAAAAAGAATTCTGTATTCATCTTATTGAACAGTGAGGGATCAAGATCTTTAAAAAAGCTAAGGACAAGTATGCATATAAGGAACAGTAATTTGCTAAGGTGGCATTCCAGTTTTAAATGTTGAAATTAATATGCTACAAATATTTATGTTACTTACATAAATGTATTAATTGTTGCATCTTTAAGAGTCCTTTCATACAATTGTCTGTTCTTTCTACAGTATTTTCTTCAATGTTCTCCTGGCAAACTTAACTCAAAAATTTCCTGAGTCCAATAATCAAATATATTAAATGTTAGGTCCCCCAACCCACACTCAAGCATATTCAAAGCAAAATCTAACTTATTTCTCCATTCTTATTTCTTATCAAAGTCAAAATCAAAATTTTTAAAATTTTGTATTCATATATCCAGAGTAATGGGATGACTTTTTAAAAAGACAGTGAGTCTGTCATTCAAAAAGGAGAAACTGGTTAAAGAGGCAATTCCTTTCAAAAGGGATGCAACTAGAATTTTAAGCAGATGACCTGGTGCTCCTGCTTCACAATTCTTACAATGAATCTGTGTAGGTTTCATTCCTGTCTGCTAATATGACTCAACTTGTTGTACATAAAAGTGTTATAAATATTGATTATAATTGTTAAGCATGATATAGTGTTCCATGTTAGCAGCTCAGCTACTCAGGAGATAATTCTCTTCCTTGGGAAATGTCAATCAATCATGAGAGTTCCCCTGCTGAGGAGAGGACAAGGGACGGATAGAGTGGTAGGGGAAACAGAAAAACAAAGGGAAGAGGAAGGGAGGGGAGAGGGAACACATCAGCATTTTCCTTCAAAGCACTAGCACAGATTTGATGTAAATACCCTGGCCATCCTTCTTCTCTGTGTCTGTATTTTGTTTACAATGTGGTTTTGATATATCCAAAAGAGATTTTTTTTTTTAAGGACATAAAACGAGAAATTTCACTCGAGGAGTGCAGCAAAAGCTCTCCAGCCTCTAATGGGAGCACAAGGACAGACAGCTGGTTCTTTGGAGAGATTCAAAGGACATGTGTGGTAAAGATGTTCAGTACAGACTAACCTGCCCCATAGTAAACCCACTGGGTCCTATGTAGCAACTCGTATTCATATAGGGAATTCAGCTAACTCTTTCATATACTGACCTCATTCTACTCTGCTGAGCTAGTTCCTAATGTGAATTAGTCCCTACTTTGTCTTTGTTAATCATAGGGAAGCCCAAAAAAACATATTAGGCTATCTGATTGTACTAGTTTTGGGTTGGGATAGAGTTAATTTTCTTCATAGTAGCTGGTATAGTGCCAGGTTTTGGATTTGTGGTGAAAACAGTGTTGATAACACAGGGATGTTTTAGTTACTACTGAGCAGTGCTTATACAGAGTCACGGCCTTTTTGAGTTCTCATACTGCCCCACCATTGAGTAGGCTGGGAGTGCACAAGAAGCTGGGAGGTCACACAGCTGAGACAGCTGACCCCAGGTGACTAAAGGAATATCCCATACAGTATGACGAGCTCAGCAATAAAAGCTGGGAGAAGGAGAAAGGGGGTGATGTTCAGAGCTATGACATTTATCTTACCAAGTAACTGTTATATGTGGTCCAGCCCTGCTTTCCTGGAGATGGCTGAACACCTGCCTGCTGATGGGAAGTAGCAAGTTAATTCATTGTTTTGCTTCACTTGCATGCGCAGCTTTTACTTTACCTCTTAAACTGCCTCTATCTCAATCCACAAGTTTTCTCCCTGTTACCCTTCCAAATCTCTTCCCCATCCCACTGGGAGGGGAGTGAGATAGTAGCTGTATGGAGCTTACTGCCTACTGGGATTAAACCATGATGTTCTTAAGGACAGGTGGTATGGATAGCACATCTTAGACTGCAGTGCACCCTCACAATAAAAAAGTGTTTCCAGATGTTCACAGGGAACCTCCTGTATTTTCATTTGTACCCATTGCCTCTGGTCCTGTCACTGGGCACCACTGAAAAGAGCTTGGCTCCATCCTCTTTGTACCCTTTCTGTCCTGAGCCTTCCATTCTCTAGGCTAAATAGTCTCAGCTCTGTCAACCTTTTCTCATAGGAGGGAAGTCCCTTCATCATGTTCATGGCATTTTTCTGGACTCTCTCCAGTATGTCCATGTCTCTTCTACTGGGAAGCCCAGAACTGCACACAGCACTCCAGATGCGGCCTCACCAGAGCTGAGTAGAGGGAAAACATCACCTTCCTCCACCTGCTGGTAATAGTTTGCCTAATACACCCAGGATAGTGTTGGCCTTCTTTGTGGTATAGGCTCATTGCTTGCTCATGTTCAACATGGTGTCTACCAGGACCTCCAGGTTCTTTTCTGCCAAGCTGCTTTCCAGCTGGGTGGTCCCCAGCATAAGCTGGTGCCTGAGGTTGTTCCTCCCCAGGTGCAGGGCTTTTCATTTCCCCTTGTTGAACTTCATGAGGTTCCTGTCAGCCCATTTCTCCAGCCTGTTGAGGTCCCTCTGGATGGTAGCACAACCCTCTGGTGTATCAGCCACTCTCCCTGGTATTGTGTCATCTGCAAACTTGCTGCGAGTATGCTCTACCCCATCATACAAATCACAAATGAAAGTCTTAAAATTCGCTGGACCCAGTATTAACCTCCACCAGTTTCTGGTCTCCAATTAGATGTTGCACTGCTTGCTGATCACCATCCTCTGGGCCCAGCCATTCAGCCAGTTTTCAAACCACCTTAATGCCTGCTTATCCAGCCCATGCGTCAACAGGTTGTCGATGAGGATCATAGATAATGTCAAAGGTGTTACTGAAGTCCAGGTAGACAATATCCAGTGCTCTCTCCGCCCCTACCAGTACAGTTATTTAATCATAGAAGTTTATCAAGCTGCTCAAGCATGACCTACCTTTGGTGAAGCTATGATGGCTTTTCCTGATGATCTTCTTGTCCTTCATGTGCCTGGAAATGGCTTTCAGGATTATCTCATTACCTTCCCATAGACTGAGATAGGGCTGACTGGCCCGTAGTTTCCTGAGCGGTTTATATGTTGTTAGCAGATTAACATTATAAATATTTTTATGACTTGTGTCACCAGATGAGCTGGAAAGGCCTTTTTACTTGATAATATTTCTCCATGCACTAATAACATGATGACTTTTTCAATAATGTATCAAAGCAAGTCTGAATGTTCAAGAGTGTTCCAGCACTAATAGGAAGAACATTATTGATTTGGAAACCCCTGAGAGATTAAAAAAAAAAAATATGGAAAACACACAGAAACACTGGCATGTGCTTAGCTGAACCAGCCACATTCATCTGAATCCATGAATAATTCTTTCAAAACGAAGCAGTATTCCACTGCATTATTACCTGATATCAGAGGTGAACTCTTAAGGTTGATGGAGAGAAGCAAGGCAAGCAGACATGGAGGAAGGGAAAAGGGCAGAAAGGAAGATATTCAGAACACCAGGAATGAGGAGAAAACAAGATCTAGTGCCTCACTAGGGCAATGTGAGAAAGGGAGCAAGAGGACAACTGTGGGCACCTAATGGTCTCAGGGTGATGGAGCGAGCCTCAGTCATTAGCTCATTCAACTAGGCTCCCATTAAGGAGGCAATGAAAGAATGCATGTGAACAGGAATTCAGGTGTGTTGCAGTAACATTTTTTATACAAAGGAATGTCTTTAATATTTACCCTTTAATAATTCTAAACCTGGGATCTGGTCCAAACCAGCACACTTTGTCTATCCCAAATTCAACATGGCTTTAAATAAACTGATATAGTTAGAAAGGTATTTTACTATGCTTAAAGCATTCAAAGCACCTATTGGCATCCCCTGAGCATCCACTTCATAAGCAAAAATTTCACTCTACTGATCTTCCTTAAATTCTTATGTCTGGCCCTAAAATGTATCTCTGATTTTTATCTTATTTACTCCATAAATTTACTCCATTATTTAACTTGCATAGAACCATGGCATCTATATGTCAATTTCCAGTGTAATTTACTCTTACCATGGCTTGAGTAGAAAATGCTCTGAATGAGGTAGCAAAGCCACAGTGGCCACTATTTGGTAGCTGAGCCCTCTTCACTCTGCAGTTATCATGATGCTAAACCTCAGCACATTTCCTGGATTAGAGGACAGTTCAGTAACCTTTTGTCCTTACTGTTTTCCAGTTACGAGCACTGTGTATTGTCTGATCTTTACTCCTGCATTACCTATTCTCTTGCAGTGACTTATTAAGTAATGCTATTTTCCTTGCAGCTTTAATAGACCACTCTTCTCTAATTGAAAGAACTCTAGTATCTGACAAGCAGCACACTTCCAAAGTAAAATGCAGCGACAGGCAGGAGATTTAATTTCTTTTACTGTTTAGACAGTGATTCACTGTTTGAATTTGTGCAAATCACTTAGGAGGTCCAAATTTACAAGCATCTCACAAAGTTTGGGTGTCTTCATTTTGTTGCCTACCACAGTTTTGTTCTGAGAGGCACTCAACACAGAGAACAGCAGTTAAAGCAAGTGAGAGCTGCAGGTGCTTGACATATTAAAGATCAGGATTGTACTAAAGTGTTTCAAAGTCAACATCTTAAAACCTCAGGTGATTTCAAGCCTTTTTTTTTTTTTTAATGCTGCCTTGAAAAGGACTTGATTTCCCTATCTGCAAATAGAAAATAATAGCCTTCACAAGGTCTGTTGTCTGGAAATGTTTATAAAATTCTCTAGGATTCCTTGTGTTGTAGAATGAGACATTCACTCAGCCATGTTAGTACTATTAAGTTACACATACTGGAAGCTTTACAAACAAGACCAGATGGAAATAACCCAGCTGAAATTTAGACAGTTTGCTGTACTGTGGCTCTTCACCAGGACTTTGATACAAGATTCATTCAGTCTTCACTGCCCACTGATCCACATTATTGGGTACCTTATGAGTCAAAACAAAAAATGAATTAGTCATAATCCTGTCTTTCCTCCTAGAAAGTGACATACACCTGTGAAAAATCATCTGTGGTTACAAAGGTGAAACAAAGCATCCTGTTAATTGGACTGGAAAATAAGTACTTTGCCACAATTAAAAGGAACCCGAGCAAACAGATGTAACAGAAGTTGAACTCGGAGGCGTTTGTCATGAGATGATTACTTGCATTGGCACCCAGCAATGACAGTGTGCTGGTTTCCAAAAAGTATTGTTTTACTGACAGTGCCAGCAGCAGCATCATCTCTGGTAGAGAGGTGCAGCAACATGTCCCTGCCTGTGAGCGCGAATATTCAGTTGGAATGCAGTTTGATAATAGCTTTGACCAGGGAACTTGCTTACAGTTTCCTTCTCCCATCAAAGTACCTACATTTTACTGCATTGGAGCAAGCCTAATTACATGACAGGGCACTTAGAGGAGACTACACTATGAGAAGACAGTATGCATGAAAAAAATGTGAGAATAAACTCAGTAGCAAAGTGTCACAAGCTAAAGGGTTACCCAGCCTGTGGGTATGTAGAGATTGCTACTGTGGGTTTGTAGGATTCTATAATATACAAGGAGATGGATGCTTTTATCCTCAAAATTTCTCTACTTTATTACAGGTAATCACAAATGCCATACAAATCACCACTAGCAAGAGTACAGCCACAAAATTCTCCACTAGCAAGTATACCTATGATTAATAAAGTGGATATATATATCCACATATTACAAATTACTACCAACAGCCAATAATATCGTAACAATCAATAGTATGGCAGTAGTCAATAATAGCAGCAATCAATCGTAAAGCAGCAATCAATCTTAAAGCAACAATCAATATAATAACAAACAGTGACTAGTACAGGTTAAAAATTTTTTAATAAAATTCTTGAACTCCAGAGCTTCTGCATATCTTTGAAAGAAATTCTTAGATTCAGAGACTTTGTAAAAAATTTCCTATAGATAAAATCTATTAACTACAGCAAACAGGCTGAAAATCCCTCTGAGGATCGTAACCTGACATTCACTATGTGATAAATATCATTCCCTTGTGCCTGACTACCTTGTGCCTTTAAGTAACAGTTTCTCACCACTGCAGGCTTTGGCTTTTAGTTTCGAAGTGGAATAATTTACTTATTAATTTAAGTTCAGGTTTAGACTCAGCTTCCCTTGAGTTGAACAAACTATTGCCAATCCCACAAGTACAGAAGTGCTTTCACACTTCCAAATAAATCATTAGAAATCCTTGGTTATGTTCCATTAAGGTATGTGTTATATCTTTGATTCCTACATGGATAAATTCAAAGCAGAAATTAAAGGATAATGTAAGATGGGAGAAATGACTAAGACATGGAGTAGTTGTAAGTGTTTAATCTCTATTTTAAATTATCTTGTCTTTTCAGAGGCTTGGGGTGAAATGTGACAGCCTTTGTAATGACCAGTACACTTGATAAAAGAGCCTGAGAAGCAATTTCTTGCCTTTAAGTTTCCTGGTATACGTACTCTCTGTGTCTTTTCTCATATTCCCTTTTAATCTTCACCTGTGAAGACTGTACAGTACCAGAAATTAGAGCAGAAAAGCAGAAGAAAAAGATCCTAAAAGGAAAACATTGCACTAAGAATTCAAAAGCAGTCTTGAAACACACATAAACAGTGAAAATACCTGTTTATTTATAGCAAGCATGTTCTTCAGTGCAACCTACAGTACAAGGCCTCACAGAGAACATTTAGGAACACAATTGTCATTGATTTTAGTGGAAAATATGTTTGCTGAGGATGGTGCTGTCTGCCTTGCATTCACCAGGTAGCCTGGTTGCACAGCAGGAACCCCTTGCCTGTAGTATAGATACAGACAGCGAGACCTGCTTCAGCTGTCTAAGGAAGCCTGGAGTTCCCTCCAGTTCAATGCGGGAGGCACTACGTTTCTTAGAGAAGCTTCTTTCTTCCGCACAGCTGATGTTGCCCTGACATGTTTCCGAATTAGCTGGGAACTGTGCGCCCTTTTGACATAATAGGAAAGAGGCTAAATGAAGTGGGAGGAAGATCTGATTTAGCCACTTCAAGAAGAAAAGCCGAATTAGTGAATAGGCAGGTGAGCAAAAGGTAACTATTTTTCTGAACCGTACTGCATCAGAAGCAGTAGATTTGTTTAATAAATGCAAAAGGGCAAGTCAATTGTCAGGATACTTTAAGGAAATATGAAGGATATTGTGCTTCTACACAGAATGAAAATTTAAAAGGGCATAACTTCCCTGGGAGAGGTCAAAAGTGGGAGAAGGATCTATGCATCTCTCAAGCTATTTTTTCTAGCTAACTACAGCAGGTCTCAATCAAATATCTACCCAAACCTATTGCCTCTCTATTTCCCTCTCCTACCTTGCCCTTCCACAATATTTAATAACTTCATCACTGCTTACCCTTTCTAACGTATAAAAAGTCACTGATTCTTAAATGGTCATAAATGAGAATGTAATCTGTCTTGTCTGAGGTTCACTGGGAGACTGCATAGACCTACAGTGAGCTATTCTTCACAGCCTTCCTGCATAGCCTTTCTGTGGATACCGATTTTAAACATCTCTTCTACTCTAATTTCCTGTACACTCAATAGTATGGCATCTATTAGTCACAGAAAGTGGGAAAGTGTAAGACTTTACAGCCGGAGTGCTCTGAGGCTCATAAATAACTGCAGAAAGGTTTTAGACCTTTGGATGTAATGGGCTGTAAAAGTAAAAACTGTGATTTTTTTGTTTCTTCCAGTTACTGAAACCTAATGGCTAGCCCACCTTCTGTGGAATTCAGAGATCTGCAGATGTTTCTATCTAATAAGAATTTTTAATAAACTGTAGTTCTTTTCTTTTTAATGCATTGCACTTCCATGTTATGGTGCAACATTTTACACAATTATTTTTTTGACATTCAGTTCAAAGCTGAAAATAATACAAGTTTATTTCTGTTTTAAAAGCAAAACATATTTTATAAAATGAAACCTGGGACCATTAGAAGTAAAAAACACAGGTTAATTATTCCTGTTGCTTCATGTTAAATCAGTCTAAAAATGAAAAATATTAATACATAGGAATATGGATATGTATGAATAAACAGCAATAGCTTATGTTGTACACATATACTCTCACACAGGTCACAGATATATACCTTTGTAACTTATGCAAGCGAAAGAAACTCAAGGAAATAAAAAAGTTAAGCGCAAGACATACCTAAGATAAGTGATTTGTCATTATTTAAACAGAGAATTTATCTCTCTTTTTTCTAATTTCCACCACCAAAGTCCCCGTAATGCATTTATATATATATATATAGTAAACGCCACAGTATGGCATGATTCTTAAGGGTGATGTCTTCCTTTTCCAGGTGTGGCTGTCAGCCCTGCAGGAAAATGATTGATCAGCTTAATAACATACAGGAATTAGTTCCAAAATGTGCTGTAGAAAGTGTGCTCATATGCTCATTTATGGTCATATTTTTTGACCAAAAAGGAAACACACCTTATATGCAAATTCAATACCTTATTGTTAGTATAACTTAAATCCTAACTGTCTACTTGAAGAATTCTTATTAGCTCAGTTCTTATTATTACAGAAAAAAAAGAAAGAAATAGAAAATAAGATAATACTATTTCAGGAGAAGTTGGAATTTCCATACATGCACTCCTGATATTTGCCACTTTCATGGTGTTAGGTTTGATTTTCCAGCATCTTCTGGATCCAAAGGTTGGCTTCAGTTTGGGGAGAGGGTAGAGCTAGTTGTCACCAACCTGACTCCTTTACTCATGGGACTCATGTGGCTGATTTATCCCTCCTCATCTAAGACTCACAGAGACATTTTTATACGTGTGCCAATGTGCTCACAACTTATTTGTTCACTGGTTTTCAAGCTCATCCTTGATCTGGCTATACCCTTTTCAGGAAAGACAGG
>NW_010107953.1:0-49494 GCF_000699245.1 Pterocles gutturalis
CCTGGGCAACCTCTTCCAGTGCCTCACCAGTCTCAGAGTGAAATTTTTTTTCCTAACATCTAGTCTAAATCTACCCTCTTTCAGCTTATACCCATTACCCCTTGTCCTCTCACTGCACTCCCTGATAAAGAGTGCCTCCCCATCTCTCCTGTAGCATGTGCTGTTAAACAAATAAGAGTGCAGAAATTGTGACAGGATTTCTGTCATCCTAAAACGTCTTGTCCCCACGGCAATAAAAGAAACATATTTAATAAATTTTTCTGGGGAGTTTCCTAGAAAAAATTCTCCAGTGCAATCATTGCTACTGTATTTTGTTTGTGGAATTAAGCAGAATGTGCCAATACCTCAATTCCTCACAGCAGGCATTTCAGGAAAGGAGCGTTTAACCCAAGTTTTATTGCTGGACAATGAGTTTAACTCAGTAATCTGTATCAGTCTTCTTGAAGCTAATTCTTTCTTAAGAGTGCTAAAATGGTACATGACTCAGGTTTACAATTGATTTAGCAGAGTGATTCAATTACTAGTATCTGCTTGAGGCTCTGTTCTTGAGCAAAGGCTACTGGAAAGTATTTGCATTTCGCTGCAACAGTCATGTACCTACTTCCATGCCTGGCAGAACTATTCTGATGGGGACTGAATAAATGCCCAGAAGACACAGGTCTATAGGAATGAGGAAACACAACTAGGACAGGGGAACATTCTGAAAATCATGTGTGTTTTAATGAAGACCTAGGCACTGATCTTTCCCAAGCAGCAGCTAAGGCCAATACTTGTTCCCAGAGTTTCCTTGAGACAATACATTAAATGACAGGGTTTAAAGCATTGACCCGAGTCTAAGGCATGTCTACATCTTTAAATAATCATGTTGGTACCAATGCAGGTGAGGCAGCACAGGCTTTACAATCCCACTTGCAACCAAGCTCTCTTGCTCTCCTGGCTCCAAAACAGGAACCTTTTGTTGATTCTGTCAGCTGGGTTGCCTGGATGTGTGCAGAGGCAATGCCTGCAGGGTACTAACAGGCACTGGGAACAAGCTGCAGACTGAATGGAACAGTCAGTCACCCGTCACTGCTGAAGCCCTGTCCCTGTCAGCTCAGCAGCATAGGTGTAGTCTCTACTGACTGTCACAGGTAATATTTCCTCCACCAGCCATAGTAGCTGCCAGGGCTGGACACTGAATGAAGCTGGAGGAAGGCTCCTTCCCTCCTCTCCTTGGTGCTGTGCCAGAGGCCGTGCACCTTGGTCCCCATCCAAGGAGTGGTCTGCCCATCGAGTGTCTGCCATCTCATACGTGGCCTCCTCGCACTTGGCAGAGACGCCACTGCCTAGTCCCCAGGGCCTGCCAGAACATGGGAGATAGACTCAGAAGCTAAGTTGGATTTTGCTGATATCTCACTTTAGAATATTTAGCTGGAGGATTTGGGCACCTTTTTATTCTCCATACACTCCAGCAGAAGAAACACCAATCCAAAAGCCAACTGGTGTAACAAACACAGATTAAAGCTGCCATTTACATATCTGTAAACCTGAATTTATTACTTGTAAAATATTTATCGGTTTTGGCTGCTTCATTGCTTTGTAACAGCAAAAGGTAGATGAGAAAAAACAGGAAATTGAAAGAGGTGGAATCCAGTAATCCTTCTCCAGAGTTCTGTCTTTCCTCCTTCCATTCCCTGTTATCACAACAGCAAGGATTTGGCTTCTTTCTGTCTTTTCCCACACTTCTACATTATTTGTATAAGAGCATTATTGACCACAGAGACTTCCTGAATCTTTCTGCATCATCATGTTTTTATGTCCTCAAGCATTGTTTGAAAATATATGTACACTCGAGATTCACTTATTCAAAACAATTGCTTACAAGCAATTATATAACTTTTCTTCCTTTTTGTTATTTTATATTATTTATTTTATACTTTCTCACCAATCCTTTCTCTTTATTTTTCTCTTACAGAATATCTCTGAATTTTAACTCTGAATTTTGTAACTCAACTCATCTTTAATTTTTGACTGTAAACAGAGACCTAAAATATTTAAATGCTGAAAGCTTCCAAATATATTGGGTAGCATCGCAGAACAAGAATCCAAGGACAGAGTTATCAATAACACAACAGAGCAACAAGTGTGAGTGGAACATAATTACTGATGTGTGCACGTTGTGGGCTGAGGTGAGAAGGAAGAATGGGAAGATCAATTAGCCTTAAGCGTTGTGATATGACAGATTAAAAAGAAGCAAGTCACTTCAACGGAAAAGTAATTTCTCTAGATGAAAATTATGTGCAGTTGAGTACCTGATTGAGATCCATGGGTAGAGTCTGAAGATATTATTTGGAATGCTTTTACAGAAATAAAAGCTAAGAAAGTAATCTTGAGGAGTGAAATCAATTTCCTTTAAAGTTGTATGTCTCACTTTGGAGGATATACACACCAAGAATGTGATTCCACTTGCTCTGAAGTAGACACCTAAATCACATTAATAAAGCTTTAAAAGAGGAGTCTATTTCTTTGCTTTAACTATAACATGAGTGAATAGCACACATTTAAACATTTGTGCTTCACCAGATGGGTCTCATCATAGCTTTCTAACAAATAACATTAAAAACTGGAGGGTCCAGATGAACCTTGATACTCTTGATATCATATATCCATTGTATAAACCACCTAATAACCACAAGAGATTCTTTATCACTGTCTCTATGCTATTCACTGGAAAGGTAACTGTGTATCCATTTCTTATCTGGACATCATTGTAGCTTTGGTCAACCTGGCATTACACAGATTTAGTACAAACCATCACGTGATCCAAACCACGGTCTGTGAATCAAATATATTTTATTGCTATTTTTCCAAGTTACCCATTGAACAGAAATATCAGTTAATTCAACAGTTCTAGTAAAACTGTTCTCATCAAGAAACTACATGGAACCCAAAATGGTATGTCTGGGGTGGGTGGAAGGTGAACCTCACTTCCTATCACTCCAGATAGCCTCTATGTCTGGAAACTGCAAAGCCACTGGATTTTCCCCCCAGATCAATAAATAATTACTATAAGCCAACTAATTCTTCAACCAAAATAATTTCTATCTTTCCAAAAGAGGAACTAATTTTTCTTCCACAGTCAATCAGTTCTACTTGCAAGATACAACACCTCTTCCTTAGGCTCAAATCAAACTGTGGTGCATGATGTCTCAGTTATTCAACTTCAAGTGAACCCTGGTTCCATGAATTCAAATAAGTGAAATTATGTTAACTCAGAACTGATTGCATGGACAGAGGAAGTACTCTACTAATAAATAAAACCATAAATAAAGAAGTAATTAATCCAGTGTGCTACCTCTGCCATTACCCTCTCACAGCTAAGTATGAAAAAATGAGCTTTACAATTTATCCTGTTCAACTTGCACAAACCGATTTGCTTATTTCTGTCATGTACCTAGCTTATTTTCTTCATTTTTCTTTAACAGTGTGGAAGTATTTAATCTGGTCTGCTGAAAAAAATCTTTATGCAAGTGCATGATGTTTTCTGGGTTTATACTTTCTCTTACAGCCCTGAAGGTTCTCCTGTACCTTCCTTCACTGAATAACTCTGTTTTGCAATCATTCATTTTAAGAAACAAGTCCCTTCTGTTCCATCATCTGCCATCATGTGTTATAAGCTGTTCATTGCCAGGTGGTTTGGGGACAAGACTGTAACTGAGAATTGTTTGATAAAGTCCCAGGACAGGATATATTAACATCTTCCCTGCAGGGTGTTTTACACCAGATGATACTTGAATTCTGTACCCTTTGAAAGTGAACGATATCAAAGATTTTAAGGCATTGGGAGGGTGAGGAATGAGATGCCTAATGAGATGCCTAATTAATGTAATTTATGTGACAGCAGTGCCCAGGGGATTTAATCAGGACTGGGATGCTTCTTGCCTGGATGATATCCAAATGCAGACACTGCTACAGAAATCACATATAAGCGTATTAATGGGCTAGGGACTAAAGTTGTTCTTTCAGCACTAATCCAAACTATATTAATCTTTGTGCAAGTCCTAGCAAGTGTTATTTCCTGTTACATGATACACCATAGCCTCGCAGATTTTGTTCTTTTGCCAGGTGCAGAAAAGCCCTCCAGGTCTTTGCTATTTACTCCATGCCTTCTGAAGCAAGAATGCCTGACACAGCAAATGAGAAAAGATTTGCGTTACCTGAGAGCTGAAAGAAAATTAAAACTGTGCAAGCTGCTTAATGGAAACCTAGTGATTCAAAGTGAGGAAGCAGACTAGTCAACTGGAACATTCTAGACAAGTATTACGCCCACACATTAAATCTGGGATGTTCCCAAGAAAAAAACACCAATGGTCGCTTATGATGATCTCCAGCATCAGAAATAACCAGAAATACTGCCTGAGCAGAGTCACTTTTTCAGACCTTCACAGAAAAATTGTTTGAATTTGAATGAGTTCAGTGCAACTGAAAATGGGGCTGTGGTCCCCTGCTGCCGAGTGGTGTCCCTAAACCTGAGCTCCAGACTTCTTGCTGGCTTAATGTGGTTATTGAGACAAGAACAGCTTCAGTGGAAGGGCCAAGGAAAATGCCTTTGAGAAGCTTGGTAATCTGGTGATTACAGCTCTTCTAGGAAGTAGGTGACAGGTGTTCAGATCTCTTAGGAAAAGAAGAATTTTGAACCTCAATGTCTTGTATTCTGCATAAGCGATCTCACAAAAACCAAGTGAGACAAATGACTCTGCCTCCCATCAACCTTCAAGAGTTTTCTATGGGGACTAACTTGCTTAGATCACAACTACCATGCCAGGTGATGGAGACAATTAGGTTGAAGTATGTGTAGCTCAGTTGTTGAGCTTCATAACGTGCTGCAAGCTGGTTGTATGTTTAACCTCTAAGGCAGTTCTGGCCATGCTCAACATCAGAAATACCAGGTGCCTTATGGATTTACAGAATTAGCTGAAATTTAGTTTTGCAAATGTGCAGGTAGATCACTGAAAGAGACACTTAACTGCATAAGGGATGCTTAAACATAGTCCTAGATGCTTAAGAAATGTGACAAATTTTGATATTTTTTTGTTGAAAGCGGTGGGAGTGACCTCAGTGACTCTGCCTGTGAAGGCACATCTCTGGCATTGTCGCTATACCCCCAATGTACCTGTTTGCTCATTGGTCTCATTGTAATGAGAAGGAAGAAGGACAACATGACAACACAAAGCTGCTTCTTAGTTAATCTCACTCATGGGGTTACAAGGCATTCCTTGGCATTATTTGTGTTGAGGAGCAACAGAAATCTCTTGCACGAAGATATGTAATTTCAAACTTGACACCACGTTCCAGTAAATCTCTCCTTTTGTTGAAACAGGGAATGCATGATCTGGTAAATCAGCTCGTGGAAAACATTTATTGTTTACATAAAAATAACCTGTCCTTCTTCCTCTGAAACTTCAAACAGGAAGAGTCAGCCTGCTTCTGAAAACAGTCCTGAGAGAATAAACAGGCAGGCTTGGAAACCTTTTCTCTGTCTGGTGCTGTGCATGAGCCTGCTATTTTTTTAACAAAAGATACAATATAGACCATACTCTAAAAAAAAAGCTCAGTTACTAAGTGCTGTGTTTCTGTCCTTTCTCTGCTCCCTGCCAGGGCCTCTTCATGGTGGTCCTTCTCTCTGTCTTTGCTATTCTGCCTAGTGGCTTCTCCATCCAACACCATGTCACCCAAATGTGGGGAAAACAAACCAGGAATGGGCTCTGACTGCTGCAGGCTGGAGCGCTGCTCACAGGCTACCGTGGTTATACTCGCCAGCTCACTGTGTCTTACACTTATCTGGAGCGTGAACAATTTTGGAGGAGGAATTGACTCATCCAAAATTGGAGTTAGGAAGACTGCTTTTACCTGGTCCACAAGAAACAGCACGTCTGTGCCAAAACAGAAAGCATTTTACCTTGAGTTGCATGGCCCCTAAAGCCTACCTCTGTTTCTGCCCCAGTATTTCAGAAGTGAGACTCCCTTTTGGTCATTGTCAATGTAAGTCATTAATGATACAGTAATTGTCATATCATATAGGCTTGCAGCTTCTCTCTTGACTACATAGACATGCAGTATGTTGTTCTTTAGTCATCAGACACAGAGGAAGTGAGTCTAATTATGTCATTGTGATATTTTTTAAAATAGATATATTACATGTGCACTATTTTCAGTAACAAATTGCATTGCTGGAAATACTAAGAATTGTTTTGATTATATCATCTCACCAAAAGTTAGTCTACCCATTCCGAGCCTAAACACATCTGTACCGCCTACACAGCGGTGGTAGTTGTCAGGTGTGTGCATGTGGGGGGGTGAATTACAGCTCCGTAACCTTGTAGCCTGATCTGCAATGACGGGTGATGTGATCTGCCCGTGTATTTCCATATAGGATCGAATCTGTGGGTCTCGCATATTTGTCAAAGCTGGATTGACATTTCTTGCTCCTGGGAGTTTTGCTTTTCTGTATTCTCCCTTTTAAGGACAACAGCACTGGTGGAGTTTACTGGTAATGACAACCTTCCCCCTTTTCCTGTTGCCACAGTTTGTTCCTATCCTGCTCCCTGAAGTTTGCATTCCATGCATTCATTAAACTTCTTCCCTGCCATAAAGTAGCTTGTTTTCCCAAATCCTCTGCTTCTGAGAAGCATTATTTTCAGTCTGGATTTCTTCCCTTCTTGCTGTTCTTTAAACATTCTCTCAAATCTGGCATAAAATTGACACAGTAACCTGAGCAGTAAGTACCCTGTAGTAAGATACATCAAACAAAGTAAAACAAACCATAGTTTCACATATCCCCCTGTCTTTGTCTAATCCTAATATCTACTACTTTAGTCCTGAGTGGTTCCATTATAACAAGATGGCTGGGTTTTTTTGTGATCCAGTACTGGCCGTAAGTGTTGACGCATATTGAGCTTGTAAATCTCTGACCTTTAATAAACCCAGCGAAAATGGTGTATTGCAGATAACTAATCATTGAAGTAATACTGATTATGTCCTTGGTCCCTGTTTATTTGCCTGTAATTTTGGAAGAATTCTTAAATTTGTGTTCCCTTGTCTTGTCTTCCCTTACTAGATGGTATTTCTGATAACAGAAGTTAAAGTAAACCTCTTAAAATACAGCGGCCTATAAACAATAAGGTTATAAAGTATGGAGAAAGAGATAATAATTCTGGAAACATAATGACCTAGTTCAGTCTGTCCTGAATATTGTGCCTAGTTCTGGTCACACAGTCTTACAAAGCAGATAACGAGATTAAAAGACTGCCAAAACTGCGAGAAGAATTAAAAAGTACTGCTCATATTACAGGGCAAAAAACTGTAGCATCACTTTTAAAGTGCAAACAAATAAGAGATCTGCTAAAGATACATAAACAAGCAACTTAAAGAAAGTAGGTACTCTTATTTACTCTGTTTCTCTATGTAAGAACAATGACACCTTCAGTGAACTAGGACAACAGTTTAAAAATAGATAATAAGGAAGTACTCTTTCATAAAGAGCACAAAAAATCTGTGGAGTTTACTGTATTAGTTAAATTTGAGATTCAAGTGGCGGTGTGGATATTAAGAAAGCCTGTGTCTATGCAAGAAAGAACTAAAGAAAAACAATGCAAAATTCAGCAGCTCTTGAAACATTCCGTGATAGGCTTTTGTTTACCCTTCATTTCCATTAACGATAGAGAGGAATAGGACAGTCTGAGGTGGCCTCTGATTTGGACAGCTGGGCAATTCTGCCGTTCTGTAACTGTAATCATTAGATGCAAGGAGAAACTTTACACTTTAAACATGTGTCAATATGATGCAAGTCATTCCTTGGAGCGCCATGAAAAATCCAGTGCAGAGAGCTGTGGATGGAGCAAGAGGAACCATAAAAATTAAAATGCACAATACCAGTTCGTTTGAGCCTGAACTTTCAACAAGTATTTTCCCTCTGGAGTTGATGCTTGTGCAGCCTCACACGGGGGTAGTGAGCCCACATCCGATATTTACTTTGTGCATCAAGTGACTCAGTTTCAGACTCATATTCTAAGTCTCATGAATGTAATGCAGAAAATTCCCAAATGTGAAGCTACGAGCTGTGTGTTTCCTCCTTGGTACCCAGAGAAAGCTGCCAAAAGGCTTCTGCTGTCCTTTGGTGGAAACACTTGAATCATACCAGATCCAGGTGGTCTTCCAAAACAACATACATTTGTTGTCAGCCTCTTCTCTCAAGCTATTATTAAACTTGACATTGCTTGTACAGGAGGAATACGTTTCCCAAGCAGAGTCTGCAAAGCATTTGTTATCTGGGTAATTACTTCCTGAACCAAAGCCTACTGAAGTCAATGTTGAGATTTCTATTTTGTCTGAATTTTGGTACAGACCCTAGCAGGGCTTCTTATTCATTATTTCCTTCCTAGTTCTCACACTTTGGATGTTCATAATAGTTATACAAATTAAGTAATTGGAAATAAACTGATGTTATCACTTCCTTTATATTTCCATCTACATCCTGATTCTCCTGTTACAGTTCTATATCTCCCTGTCACATTACTACACTGTCATTTCATTGGTTTGTGTCACTGTATATAGAGTCGTGTGCATTTTGTTTACAAGAAATGCTGAGATGCCATAATTTCCTTATGGCTGAAGTTTATTTGCAACACGATTTCCAACAGGGTTGCAGACAGGACACTTCTGCAGTATTTATGAGACCCTCATTTAATTTTTGCTTCTCTTAATTTGAAATTGGCCTCTGTTGGTAGTCTATTCTCATATGCAAGCTAATTTTTAGACCAATAATCATACTGGAGCTTCTTTCCCTTTGTTTTGGAGCAGAACCTCCACACTGGAAATACAAACATGTTCCCAAAGCATTTTGTCAACAAAATGCTCTGCTAAATTATTAGTGCAACACACCCACATTTTCCATGAGAAAGGTTCCTCGGATGATTTGTGGAAACAACAGCTGGATAGCCCAGCCGTCAGCTAAGTTTCTGGTACAGGCTACTTTCGAGTGTAAACCAACCTTGTGTCTAGGCTCTGTCAGAATCATAAAAACTGTCTTCCTTTATGGCTTTTGACTGCAGGGTCTAATCTAATAGACTGAGACTAATAGATCAAAATATGTAGCTAGAAGGAGAGCATGCCTTTTACTAAGGAGAGCATGATTTTACTAAGCTGTTATTCCAGTTGCCTGGCCACATCCTCACTGCCCTGGTGAGTCACGTCATTGGTCTGCCCCTTGCTGAAGCTGCACTCCATGGTTCTGTAGGCATCTTTGAATTGTCCTGGGGTACCCGCACTGCTGTTTGCCTCAGGAGACCTCAAACATGACATCTTATCCCATGGGTCCTTGCAGGTTCTTAAGACCAATTTTTCCTGGCATTTGTCTTACCTTGACTTTTCTGCATCACTGATGTCTTTTGACCCCATTGTGCAGCTTTGTGTGATTTTCTTGCTGTTATTGACACATGTGCTGTAGCAAAAGAACACATCATTTGGACCAGGAGTAAGATGTATGAGTCACCAACTTTCTACGGCCAAGGCATGTCTGTGCTGGAACTTGGAGGCCTGGGGAGGGTTAGATACCTGGCTTCAAACCTCACAGGCTTGGCCCATGGGAGTGGTGACATCTTCTCCTCCTCAGTGGCTATTCTGTGGCCAAGGCTTCACAGCATGTCCCAAGGCTTCTGTGATACCTGCTCATAGGCCTGCTTACCTTCTTTTATTGAGGTACCCTACAGCCCCAGGTCACAATCAAGTGGCCTCAAGAGTACCCAGAGCCATAGCCAGTGGTAAATGTGGGGGGAGAGATAATTCTCTGGACAGTGTGAATGGAGAAGAAGGGGAATCTTTTGGAGCTATGTCCTTCCCTGAATCAGTAGTCATAATGCAAAAAGCACACATCAAATGATATTCATTTCAGCCCTGACAATAACAAAATTGTACCAGTGTAATTGTTTTTAACATTAACAATTTAAAATATTATTTTAACATTAGTAACCCTCAGTCAGCCCTAAGAAGGATCACCTTCTGCACCTTCATGTCCTTGACAGCAGCAGGGACAATGGTAAGGAAGGACTTGATCTCCTAATTCACCTGGAAAGAGTCTGGAACCCTTAATTTAATGTATAAGCATGGTATGCCTTGACTGCTGGGGCCCTGAAGTAATGGTTATCTACCAAGTCCACCTAAATTATCTTAGTCCCTCTAGCAACAGCACTGGCTCCATCAGCCAAAGCTGCAGTTGCCTGTACCCTTCCTGCCTGAGACTGCGAACTGCCTGCATGGACCACTCAAGGGGACACAGCAAACCACACAGGCAAAAGCACCCCCTAAAATGGAGCCCTCCTCTGGACTACACGTACTCACATGTGCTCCCTCCCTAATGCTCACTAGGTTAGTGCAGGGCTGTCCCTCTGTAGCAGCCATTTACCATGCTTGAGCTATTTACCCCTCTCAGGATGGGGCACAATGGGGGACGTGACTTAAGAGACAGCCCCCAAGATGAGTCTGAAAAGGACGTTTGTTAGATAAACAGATAGTAGGAAGGACACTGTGAACTCTAGCCCCTTCAGATACAGGTGATTCCCAACAGACTCCCCCAGGTTCCTCTTAGGATGGCAAGCTCTGAAGAGGGCTACATCATTTTATGTTCCTCTGAAGAATATATTCAGACAACACAAGTCATGCAGATATGAAGAGCAATTTTTCTTTCTTTCTAGGGTGGCAGTCCCTGTGATGGTAAACTTACAGAGCGCCATAGTAATGTAATTTGGGCCGGAGAAAGCAACACTTGACTGTGGAAATGGCCCATCTGCCTCTTTTAAGAAGAGCAGAACAAGATCATGCAAAGTCCGGCAGAGACAATGATGTCACCTCTCTCAGGACACTGTTCATAGGCCTCTGACTGCCTGGTAGCAGGATCCTGGTGTACTCTGTGCAAAAAATATAACTTAACTGGCTCACTCAGATACACAGAACTGCATCATTATTATTATGGCAGCAGGAAATTTGTTACACAACATGTAAATGAGAAAACGATACCTGGTTCTCTGCTGCCAGGAAAGAATTTTTGTAGAGCAAAACGCTTCCTCATCCATTTTTTCAATGAGGAAGATGTGGGCAGAGTGTGCTCTCTGTAGCTCAGTGCATGGGAGATAACAGTGTGAAGCCGAGGGGATAACTGAAGTGAGTGCCAGACATACTCCTGAACAGCATTGGCTGGAAATTCAAACTGTAGTATGTAATCGAAAGGCTGTGACTAAAAAGGATGTGTCAACCACATGAAGACTGTGTTAGGTAGAAAAGAGGAAGATCCCTGGCCAGACACAGTCTTCGCAGACTTTGTACCCTCTGCATCATGTTAGGGAGAACTGGTCAGTTCTTCTCTGAAAATGGTTTTAATCAGAAGCAGCAGGACCACCAAACCTGAAAACTGGTGTGGACTCACAGTGTGTGCAGATACCCCACTTTGTACAAAAAAACCAAACCATAATTGACAGAAGGGCTTGATCTTACATCCCAAATGAGCTTTCTGGTTAGTGGGTAGTCAGTCTTTCCAAAAAGTACTGTTGAATTTTATTTGTGTAAAGAGTAAATATTACCAGCATGAAACTCTTCACAACATAAGTGAATGTGCAATTCGCTCACCTAGAAGACTGAAGACTGAGGTCTTGACCTTCATTTAAATCAGTCTGAGCAAAAAACTGAAACAGTATATTCTTCCCCCCAGATGCAGTAGGATTGACAAGATGGGCACAGACTATCTCAGAGGACAAATATTTTTCTATCAAAAATTTCCGAATTTTCTTGTTTCTTTCTATGGCAAATAGTAAAGATGTTTGAAAGTCTTGAAAGTGTTTTCAGGATAGGAGAATAAATTTCTACCTAGCTCAAAATATTCAGTATTCTTACTGATCTGGGCAGTATTAGAGATTCAAAGATCAAGACCATATTCTCAATCTGTAAAATATTCACAATCTGGGAAATACTAGCTTAGAATGAACTGTAAAAGGCTTAGAAAATTGTCATTGGTTCTTCCAATCAGATGTGATCACATACTTGATATTTCAGACACTTTTGATGATATTTGTAGATTTACTTGGGTTCTTTGCAACTGACAATTTTCTCTGCTTTTGCCTTACTTCCATATTCTGCAGCATCATTGTTTCAGAAATCAAGTTGTATCCTGAAAGGTCCTCATGTTCCCAAGGAGCTGGAATATGCCTATGTATGTGTATATGTGTAACTTTCCAATGAATGAAGTTAAACTAAGTGATTGCATTATTCCTAGGACTATCTATGGAGTATACTCTTTTAAGGGTATTGCACTGATGTTGAGAAAAGGACTATCAATAGACTGAAAAATTAGTGGCCCTGACAATGACTATATCTAGAAGTTTCCAAAACATTTTGATATTCTAACTTGCTACTCAGAGATCCACATTTCAACAGAATATAATCATTAAATTCTACTTCTTAGTGTTGGGTTTTTTATATCTTCACCAAATGTAAGAATTTGCTATAATCATCTGCTGCTTCCTCACCCACTGTATAATTTTTGGTTCTGTGCAGATCCTCTAAGGAGCAAAGCTGTCACTGCCATCTAGTGTCCCCAGAGCAGGTTTCTGGAGATTATGCTGACAAAAAGCAAGCGTTTTCATGCTAGAATTGAATTCTTTCTCCAGTTTCTCAGCTAGTAGTAAATCTCGTGTAGCTCACAATACCTCTTACGGTGTTTGTTGCCTTTCCAACGTATAGATGAATTTAGAGGACAGCTGTCTAGTTTCTCACTTTAGAAAGTTTAAAATTACATTTGATCACTTCTTTATCTCCTGGAATACATATTCACACCCTCCAAGTCCTACTTGTTCAGGATCAGGTAACCAGCACAGAAACTAGTCCTGAGGAGCATCTGACAGATTCTTTTTCCTGCCTTATCCTTTCTCTCCCTCCACATTATCATTCTTAGCAGACATCAAAATGGATGTAAAAGGCATATCAATCAACAACTGTTCATGTATGATGAACACCACCAGGGACTTGTGCAAAGTTATTCTCATGAGATGGCAGCAGGTTCCAGGGCCCCGGGTCCTGGGGAGAGTTTTCCTTTCTGGCTGATGCAGCATCAAGGCCCCTCTGGCTCTGACCTCAGCCTTCCACTTCCGCAGTGCAAGTATTTTTGTTTTACATTTTTTCTTAAGAAAATGCCAGGAACGGACAGCCGGGTACTTTTCAGAGCTGAGGTAGAGCTAACCGCAGAGTAGCACACGTCTCTCGCTGGGGATGCAGACGCATGAGCTGGAGCCACGCTTGGACCTGTGCCGGAGACTGCTTCCAGTCAGACAAGCGGCAAGCGGGAATCTGACTGTTTGGGCTGGGGAGCAGCTGGATATGATCATGCTGAAGCCTCTTGAAGATTCAGCTTCCTATGCAGCACCTTTTTCCACTGCCAAATGTTCAGTTTTAACAGAAATTCGCACAGATGTGAAGGACATTCACTGATACCCCCTTGCTTCCCCATGCATCTTTGCATTCCCTGCTCCATAGAGGCTCAGGTCAGACCATTGAAATGTAGAGCACTCAGACTCGACAACTACGCCTTTTGGAAGAGTCTTTATTGTTTTGACACAATTTTCCACTAAATCTTCATACTGACAATAAGGAGGACAAGGGTTACCTGTCCTTATTTCACTGCAGAGTAACTAAGCTAAACTGCAGACCAATATCAAGCATTATTTTTTCAGGCACCACATGTCTGTCAAAAATTATTTTTATATATAAATGAACCAATTTCTGTTTATTATGCATAGAGAATTGTACTGACTTTTTTTTCCCTAACTGTTTTATCAGTATTATATCTTATAACAGAACTTGGATTTTAGTCGACTTTAAGTTTTTCTATTTATAAAATTTTTTTTCCAGCTCTATTTCCTCACATTTCTTTTAAGCATATTAAGGTCTGGGATTCATTAATTCACAGTTTTCCAGTCAGAAGAGACCACTAAATCTGTTAGGTTACTTTGACTGACCATCCATGTGGCATAAATTACAGAATTAAGCTCACCTAACTGTTTGGTGGGTATGTCTGGCAATTTATGCTTGTTTAAAGGTATTCATTGTTGATGGGCTTTGCTTGGCAGGCCTGGCTCATCAATCGGCTTAGGGGCTGGTTTTGAGGAGGCAGAAGAGGACAGTGTAGTTTCAGTTAATTATTAATGTTTAGCTTTCAAATTAATGTGGAACTGAATTTGATTTCTTAATACTTTCTCATACTTTCTGTAATGATAAGGACTAATTCCAACTTAGTTTTTATTCTGCAGATTTGAGGGGTCTTTCCTGTCTTTCTGTCTTTCTCTCCTCCTCTTTTCTATGAAATTCATTGTCTCAGAGGGAAAAAAAAAAGCAAACCAGATCTTTAAATAGACATGAAAATTTTATTGAATAAAATGCACGTTAGAGTTCCTGATTTCTTTTATCCAGTAGCTCTGTCTTGCTTTTATGACATGTAGCATATGAGATCTTAATTTAAGTAATTTCACTATGTAATTTTATTCCTCCAGCTTATTTAATATTACTTTTTAAACTGAAAAATAATCACAGTCCCACATCATTTGCATTGAATAAAAAAAAACCCAAAAACTTACATTGTACTGAAACAATTGATATTAAAAAAAATGACCAACAGGAAAAAAGGTATACTTTTGATATTTTGATTAAAATGTTTAGGTTCTCTGCTGGCACAGCTAGGCGTAACCTCTATAAATGTCACTTGAACTACTACAGTTTGCATCAGGTGAAAACATGGGTTGCGTTACCAGATGTAGTTTCACACAAGGTTTCAACCTGCATGATTCTCTTGTTGCTCCTTCCCTCTGGTTTCCCCAGTATCATACAGGCTGATGATTTCTGCAGGGAACACTCTTCCCTTTTCTTGCTTTTCTGTCTGCTTTGGAATGACGCCTTGCTGCTTCTAGACCTTCTGCTCATTCCAAAGATGACAGAGGCATCTGTTTCCAGGGGAGTATTCCCATTCCAATGGGGATACACTCAGATACCTTTGCATTCTCTAACTTCAGTGCTATCCTGCACAGGGAGTCAAAATGCAGTCCTGACTCATTCATTACACGTCTGAATTCCCAGTACATTAACAGGAATTTTGCAAAGAGCTGAAGGGTTAGTTTTAAAATATAACACTCCTGAGTTTATCAAGTCTATTTCTTGGGACATCTTGGGAGATCCTTGGGACATGTTGGGAGATCCTTGAAAGATGCTAGACATGTTCAGATTACTGGGAATCAATAGTGCTCATGATCATGTAGGATGTATCCAGCATCTCACTTTAATACTAGACAAACTTTAAACGGTGTAATGCCACTTGAAATGCTAATAATTTCTTCTTTCCTATTAAGTTAATTCAGTCCCAGACTGACATAAAGCTATACAGTTCCATATATACAGTATACATTTGGTGGTAGGTAGCCAGTGTTTGTTCACAGAACCTTACTGTCCTCTAATAAATCTATATGCCCATATCATCATTTCCATGTATTACAAACTGCTCTGCAGCCTATGACATGGCACCCAGCTGTAATTAGCACCAAAATATGGAGTTAGTATGCAGGACACGGACAATTCTTTTGCTCCAGATGCTATATTCAAACTGCAGTGGTCCATTGAAGAAGTAGAGATAACCTGAGGAAAAGGAAAGTTAAATTAATCCTGAGAAAACTGTGTTGTCATGTTAAAATTATCCTTCAAATAAAAATTATCCTGTTTGTTTTCTTTATTTAATAACTATTTGAAATGCAATACTTCAGAATTTAGAATACTGAGCTAAGTTTTCAAAGGTCCTCATTCCATTTGTTAGACTTGGATCAGTGTTTTAAAATAACCAGTATTTTAATCTGGTGTCAATCTCTGCATTTCATCACTACACAGCACTTGCTTAGAAAAATATTGCATTTGCCTGTTAATGTTTAAGACTGACTTGGAAACCCTCCTTGAAGACCTGGATAGGAACGGGCTTCATCTGAAGGAATGGACACATCATAATTCTATATTAAGCATATCACTTTAGGTTCGCTAAACAAGGTGGCAGGTCATTTTTGGCTCCTCAAATATATACGCACAAAGTTTATAAGAGCACCTTGGCCAGAGGGTAATTTAGATCAGAAATCTGATTCAGTCATGCACAGAAGTGTTGATGTGAAAAAATCAAAATTACAAATGACAGAATTTCCCACAAGACATTAATCTCAAGTTTCAATGACAACTAATTGTAATAAAGTTTCATTATCAGATTATGTACCATTTCTTTGATATACTGCATCCACTCTGTCACCAATTCCTGCAAATTCTTCCTCTATCAGCCGGGGATAGCCTGCTTCCATAACCTCTGACTCTTCATCATAACTATATTAGACACAAAAGAAAATAAAAATGGAGAAGATTTAAACAGCCTGGGAGTTCAGTCTGTGCCCTTTAAGTGCTTTGAAGTTACCCACGTCAGAGGCAGCCAGCAGCCTTTAGGTACCTTATGTCTAGTGCAATAATGAAACTCAGGACAATAACCAGCTCACTCTTTCACCACAAGTACAAGCTCAATAAGCACAAAACTAATAAAGCCACATTTTCAAAGCTGGTCTATAAAGTATGTATTATATGGAGATGGCTGTACCTGATGTATTGGCACTACATGCCCTACACCGAGGCTGCTTGTCACAGAGACACTGTGAAGGTATGGCAATGTCTTAATTACACATTAGACCTGGCTGTAAGCCCCCCTGATAAACAGCAAAACCCAGCCATCCTAGGGTAGGAGAGATTTCTTACCCTGACAGCACTAATACCATTTTGTGTCACACAAGCAACTCAAGGAAGCAAGATGGGAGTTTTGTCTAGGAGATATGACTATATTACAAACTCTTCTGGACTAGGGCACTTTGTTTTCCTTTCACTTTTTTCACTCTTTAAAAGGCTTTTAAAGGCTATGCCCATATGTTTATAGAAGTCTTACACCTTTATGAGATAGTCTACACAGCTATAGCACCCATGAAAGCCACAGACTGGAAATGTGAGCCACAATCCAGTGCCTGGTTTGAAACAATCTGCTGATCTTTTGATACTTCTGGACAGGTTATGACTAGGGACACATCAATCTGTCTCCAGCTTACCTCCAGTATTTATTTCCAGTAAAAAAGAGAGTTTTGCCCATGTCTTTAATATGGACTGCTGCATCTATTCTTCTTATTTCTTTTGGGAACCCCATTTCATATATCTTCTTAGGATAGTCTTCAACTATGTCATAGCCATTCAAAGCCCAGACTTTCTTTCCTAAAAATAAGAACAAAATATGTGTGACTCTTTTGTAAATAATAACATATGATATAATAATATAAAGAGTAAAATAACTATGCCATGATCCCTGTTTTCATGCAACTAACAGATTCGTAGTCACATACTCAACAGGTATTAAACTATTTATGCTAACTATGAACCTAGACATCTGAGCTTAATTGTACATATCCTACTTCACTGAAAATTGTATAGATTTGCATGAGGTGAAACCAATAAAGGTTTTTTTTGAGCAAGAAAGGTAGGATGTTTTGTTCTTCTATGAATTATCTTTACATCACTTACTGAGCTTGACTAAATATGTATACTTTTCTGTCAACAACAAAATTGAAATCTCACCCTTAAACATGAACACAAGATCTTTGATGGGGTTTTCATAAGCTGCATCTATTTTATTTGGAAGCTCTGGCCAAAAAGATTTAAGTAACACCAGTTCTGCCTCAACCATCTGAGGGTGCAGTCGCCAGAAAAACCTGGGTCAGAAAAAGAAAATATATTTTATGTTTCTTGTCATACTACAGAATAGCAGTATCTTTGATGTGCTATACAAAAAATTAGTTAATGGAGAATTAATTTTTTTCATAACATAGAATTTTCAGTACATAGAGAGCCTTGTAGACCTTTTCTTTTCTCATAGTCACCTAGCTGCAGACCACTTCTGTCACTCACACAGTGATCATCTCAAACAACAACAACCTTGCATCTTTTTTTCATTTAGAATAAGAGAAACACTGCTGATCCATGTAAGGCTTCTGAATGTAGTACAACTTCATTCAAACAAATGTTAGTAGATTTGTGCATGTTGAAGAATGCCTCATGAAATGAAAAAAAGGTGTTCAAATGGTGTCAAGTCTTCAGCTTCATATTACTGGGCAGTCAAGTCTGTAATTGTACCACAAATCCTGCCCAAAAAGATATAACACGTAGTTTCTTAGAAGTATCTATATTGATTTGTGATTTTTTTTTTAGTTTATGTTTAGTGAAATCTTTAGTAAAAAACTGAAATTATGTTTTCACTTGCTCAAATTTTATCCAGTACCCACCATCCATGATACGGCAATCTCTTTACCTGTCCTTGAAGACAAGCATTTCTCCACGAAGTTCTGTTATTGCATCAAGTGATAATTCTGCATCACATTTCTCTGGTGTTTTGGGATGTTTTGGGTTGGGATCTTTGTCTCCAGCACCTGGAATCATATAATATGATATAAGTTTGACAACACTCATTTTCTTTCTGTGGATCACGATATTGAATAGGGCATGGAAGGCTCCCAAACACACAAGCATAATGGGCAAATTGTTTGTACTGGGGAAAGCCTGTTCTCTCTTTCTCTCCTTTAGTCAAATACATTCATGGACTTTGCAGTTCAGCTTTTGCAAAGATGTTAAGGGGACTTGCTTTCTTATTGCAAATTTTGAAGGTCCCTCAAAAGTTGTATTCTTTCCATGATAAAACATGAGTATTTCTGTTTCTATCTTTAGGTTTGGTTTCACCTTCTCTTTTGAAGCAGGTCAAAAAGTATAAAGACTCTGTCCTCCAGCCCCCACCGCTAACAGAGACAGCACAGTGACCAACTGTCCTCTGCATTGTTACCTCCTTTTTTTTTAACTATTTTTGAACTAGTTTTTTCTGAACTATTAAATCTAAGCATTTTCTCTTCCCAAAGTCTGGTTGCCAAGAACCCAGTGAATTGGTCTTACCAGTCACGACTGTTGCCATTGAGCATCTGCAGTGTATCTATAGCAGGTTATAATGGCACTGTAAATATATATTATGTATTGCACAGACTTACCATAGAGCTCCTGGATCCCTTGCACATCATCATCAGGAAGCACAAAACCAGTTTTTCCAGTGTATGTGTAAATTGGAAACATCAGAGCTCCAGGGTCTCTAGAGTGTTCAAGTCCCAGTGAATGACCAAATTCATGGGCAGCAACAAGAAACAAGTTATACCCTATAACAAACCACAAAGTAAATATTTAGCTCCTTGTATCACCAAAGTGGACTTGGACTAATCAACTAACCTTAACAATGTGCTTTAATATATGGGACAATGAAGGAGACAACTCAGTAAATGAAAAAATGATTTGCAATTGCTTGTCTTTTTTAAACTGCTGTGGGTTTTTTTGCAATAAGGGCCTAATTGATTGAGTATCTCACAGCTGGTGTTCAACCTAAATCTTATTTGACAATGTTGTTCTGTAGGTAGATCCATATTTCCTGAAATGTCTTAGCAACACTGGAAAGCTCTAGGGTGAGGTCTTAGCCCTACTCAAATCAATAATGCTTTTTGTCAGGAATTTGCCTCCAGGAGAGAGTCCATATTGTTTTCAGTATCACAGACATTAGCTTTAATGCCAGGAGGGTGAAATAAGACAGTGCTGAAAAAAAATAGTATTTTATTCTATTAAAGTTCTGTCCTGAATAGGTAAGGTGAAGAATTTTCAAATTAAATGCAAGTAGCTGATTTGCAGCTGAGTAAAGTACGTGCATTTTCTATAGGCTTCAGAAAGGTAATTCCCGTCAGCCTGTACTGAGAAGTAGCTGCCCTTGAGTCCAGAGAAATGCCAAGATGACAAAACATCTTGTTTGTGGCATTTTTTTAATCACTTCACTTAGGAAGTGTGTATCTTAAAATTATACTTCCATTTATGATTGGAGGTTAAACCCAGCTTGAGTGGACAGTGAACATAATGACAAATGAACAGTAAACAGGCAAAACAAAATGGTTTACAGATATCAAACAGGACAAAATTTTCTATCATCTATCACCATTTCAAATAATCTCAGGAACTTTTGTTACCTCTAGAATCATCTGACCAAGCTTCATCATCATCAAAATGGGCATCTCCTCCATAGTCTGGACCCGGGGGAAAAGCATGAGCCAGTAATCCAGAAGGTCCATCAAAGGGGTAAAAATCACCGTGTTCTATAAACCAATGTTCAAAACAATTAAATCAATTATCCCATCTCATTGGCAGCAAGGTAACTATAAAGTAAAAATACTTGGTTCTGTGTTACCTTTAGTGCCAAACGAGATCATGATATCAGCTACACCACTTCGTATTCTGGTGAAGTTAAGCGGTGTCACATCAGACCAAACTTTGAATGCTTTTTTGAAAGCTCTGTCTACTTCAGCACGTCTCAGATCCGAAGTGTAATTCATAATTCTATCAAACAGATTAATATCACCAGTTAAATTGTGTGAATTGAAGAAAACGTGTAATACACTTTTATCTGACTGTACAACTCATTAAATTTTTTTTGCTTTTTTCCTCTCTATGTTCTTATCTAAAAGTAAAGAGCTAGAGCTCAACAGCTGTATACAGTATCCGAAAAAATAAAAATAACCATTTCTATTTTCATTAAAACCATTCAGAGACATGTGAAGTGATCCAACAGCTTTCTGTAATTGGCTTTATGTGCACCAGAAGATGCAGAAAATGACAGATATATTCTATATTAAGTCAAATCTTATCAGTAACTTCAAACTTTTTTAATGGCATAAATATCTCATGATCCTCACTTCCTGGAGGAGAAAAACATGATCCAAAAAACTTTATACAGGCTAGAATCATCCATATTAAAGTAACATTCATCACTAAATACTGAACTGGCAGAGTTCAGTGGTTTCCTATTTGGAATCTGCTAAAGAAACTCATTTTGCAGCTGGTTAAAATCCCCTTTTGAGGACCTTGCAGTATTGAGGGAGAAGGTGCTACCATGTGACCTTCCAGCTCTGTAGCTTCCTGAGGTCATGGCATAGGGATTTGTCTGACCAAGCATAGATACCTACATTTGGACTGTGAGATGGAAAAGGGACAAAGATCAATCCCTGCTCTCAAAGCCACATTGCACAGACTGGTCTGCATCTGCACTGCTTTGTCCAGGACAAGACCTGTGCGAAGCAGACACACATATCAGGTCCAAAGCAGAGCTAAGGAGTGACTTAGAGATTAAGTGCTGTGAGGATCACGATCTTACTCCCTACCCCTCTTTCATTCAGTACCACGGATGTGCCCAGAGTGTCTACATGGAGGCTGGATGAGGAGTTACTAGTTTACACTACACCAACTTTACCCCATGATGAAGTGCAAGGGCAAAAAAATTGTATTCACTTCCTGGGGCTGCAAGGTGGGCTCGGGGAACCTTTCCAAAAGTTGGGTTCTGAGGACTTTAAACTGCAACACAAATTCTGTCAAACTCAAATGCATCCTTCTCCCATCAGCCTCATGTATTGAGCAACCTACTGGACAAATTATCTGGCAAGAAGGCTAATATCAGTAATAACACTCAAAATGCCATGCATTTACCTGTATGTCAAATTAGTTTTTGACCATTTGAGCTTCCTAGGGAAAAAGTTATATTCCCCCACATCCGGGACACCACATCTTGGTTTCTGCATCAGCTCATATGTTTCTTCATCTAATTTCCCTGTCACCTCCAAGCCAAAAAACGCTTGCATTTCTCGAAGTTTAGATGCCACTGTGTTGGCACTCTTCCTCATTATGCCAGCAGGATTTGGGCGGAGACCATAGTGAGTCCTGAGATAGCGCTAAGGGGAAAAGAAGTAATAAAGCTAGTTTCCAAACAGTTGTAACTACAAAACTTACTATTTATAAAACATGCAAATTAATTATTTTATACTGTACCTCTGCAAACTGAAGGTCTTTCTCTGTGAATTCATGGCTATCTTCAAGGGGAATAGGGATTGTCAGGCAAAATGACAAACCCAAGAAGAAGAAGAAGACAGCTGAAAGTCTTGATTGCATCATGTTGTATTTGTGAAGTCTGAAGCCCTGTTGTTTTTAGAGAGCAGTTACCTTTACTTTTATAGTCCCAACCCAGTGAGTCACCACCTAGGGACAAGTTAGAACTTCCGTGTAGCTGAAAGTAAACATGCTTAGATGGCTACTTTTCCCCTTCTCCCCAACACTGTGGTTTAGGCATTTGTTGTCCCACTGAGGGCTCGGAAACTGTATCCTTGTATAAACACAGTCTGTGAATATTGACATAGGTTGTGGGAAGAAATGGGCAGAAGCAAACTGCACTTTTTTGATTATTTTGCAATAACTTACACAGGCAATAACTTTGCAATAACTTACTCTTCTCTGCTAGAAAAAAATTGCCTTTCTACTCTTTGATAGACAATAAAATTATATAACAAACTTCATGATTTTTAAAATAAAATCTGAATCTTTACAGTTGTTACACTAGTTCAACAGCAATTCCTAACAGTTGGAATAGACCATACACACTCCAATTTTTAATAACTGTTGCCTTGGCTGATAAGAAATAACATTATAGAGTATACATTAGGTTATTAAATCTCCTTGTTTCTGCAAAGAAATATAGCTCTAAAACATTAACAAAAATTTTACTTCAGAGATCCTTAGTGACTTCTTACCTATCTTTCAGAATAATTTACAGCTTGAGATGTACTCAAAACCACAAATGCTTAATATCAAGACATAGTTTTGAATATTTAAAGATTTTTTTATTAGAACTAAAGCATGTCATGTAAAGTGACTAGTTCATATAATTTATCTTCGTCAAAAAACATGAATTTAATTTACTTTATGAGTGGAGCACAGCCACAGATCAATGAGACGGCTACTACTCTGGGAGAGGCCATCTACCAGCTACAGGTAGGCAATGAATCAGTGTGTCTAGAATGACAGAAATACGTGATTTTGACTTATGAGGTGGATAATAGCATAAATCTGGCATTATAGCAGACATAGATATTATTATACTTCAAAGCTTAAAAGATGATTTCTTTCTCCCCAAGGTCACTCTAATCTCAACTGCTTCCAAGACTTGTACCATATCACACACCCTCAAGCATGGTCCAAGGAGAAGTCCAAGGAGAATTCACCTTCCTCTTTCATGGGGGCTGTTCCTGGATGGAAAACCTCAGGAAGCTTTTTGGTAGACAGTGGTACACACTTTCTGGAATACACTGCCCTGCCATTGATGTTGCCTTGTTGACAAAACAGGAAAAGGACAAAAATCAGTGAAGCTGAATGTGTAAAATCTCAGTTTGTTACTCATACAATATAGCCTTCTGTCATACGATGACAAACAGCAAAAGCAAACAAAGCTGAGAGGAATTTGTTATGTAGGCTATTTCTGCCTCACTGCCCATCTCAGCCAGTGCTAAATATGGTTACACCAGTTAAGGATAGGCAACATCTGTTCAAACAGTTTTTATGTTCTCCTTTACATTGTCCGTCACTAACACTGAGACCTTTTTATTCAGCAATGGTGGCATAAAGACCGTTAATTATCGCACCTTCTTCAGAAGTGCTCTCCCCTGATGTGCTTCAGTATAAGCATTGAATCCATATTGCCAACGTTCTCACTGCGCTGCACTCCTTGCTAATGCAGACTGCCAGATTATGTATATGTCTTATTTCTTTCCTTCCAACATTTATGTATTGATGAATGCACTCTGAATTAATGCTGATGAAACATTACTAATCGATGTAGTTACTTAAAGTTAATAGTTTGAACTTTGTATAAATGATGCCATTAGACACAAACCATTGACGATTGGACTCAGCCGCACGTAGGCTCCATAAGGAGTTTGGAAAGCAAGGGGGTTGACTCTGAACTTCGTGACTCAACGAGGATATTCCATACCCTTTTGCGTCTCTGGTCTCTGTGTAAATCATTCTAGCTCAATTCTGACTTGATTTGCCCTTGTATGTTTCTTCCATGTAGTAACTACACAGAGTGAACCTTGCCATCAAATTTTGTTAAGTCACACTTTTACA
The DNA here is from genome assembly GCF_000699245.1 of Pterocles gutturalis. Lineage (NCBI taxonomy): Eukaryota > Metazoa > Chordata > Aves > Pterocliformes > Pteroclidae > Pterocles > Pterocles gutturalis. Next base: position 24,142 of record NW_010107953.1, read on the forward strand.
AATCCATACTAAAATCTCTTTTGCTGATAACTTTGACAGTGATTCTTTCAGTGATCTAAACCACTCATTCTGTGACATCTTTATACCACTACTCTTTCTCAGCTCTGTTGTTGGAATCATTGCTTCTGAAATAGGAGAAATTAATTTCCTAACCATATGTTACTGCAAAAATGCGATCAGCCCATCACGCTTTATGTGAGTGTGTAACTATTTTGTCACACAGGGAGTAAACCAAAATGCTAAAACAGAAACTGATTTCTGAAAGACTGTGCGTAGTGAGCCGTCTGAGAGTGGACTATGGCCAAATTGTGTTTTCTGCACATTCAGTTGATTCCTTTGAGAGCCCTGGCCATGTAAATATACACAATCCAGTATATTTGCTTACACGTTTTATTGCTATTTATATTACACCAGTAGCTAGAAGCCTATACTGAGGCACAGATTTTTATCCTCTGTACACAAACTGAAGAAACATTGGTGATGGACTGTGCAAACAAGCACATAAAAGGGCCAATGAAAATGAGCAGCATGCCCCCTTTTTCCAAAACAGCCTTGCAGAGGTAGCATGCGATTTTTTTTTTAAGGGGAGACAAAAAGCCTTGACAGACCTGGGAACTAAGTACAGACTTCTGAAGTAGCTGTCTATTACCTTAATACATTGACTCGTTAAAGGCTCAAGCAAATTAAGCTTTTAAAGTTGGTAATGGTAAATTACAACTTCAAAGCCTACTAATGTTGGGCAATGTAAGATATAAAATCGATGGCTCGGGGTCAAGTGATGCCACTGTCTAGTTTAAAAAAAAAAAGAAGTTAAAAACTGAAGAGAGATGTAAATGAAGGTAAAAGCAGTCAGCAGTGGTTCATAGACTGTGTGCTGACCCCAGTGCAAACAAATAAACACAAAAAGTTACATTTTAAAAGCATTGAAAACCACAAAACTGCTGAATATTAAGATTTCAACAAGCACAGCAAAATTTCTGCAGTTCTGGCATCTTGTGGGTGTGGGTAAAGTTAACTGGCCTCATGGTAATTTTCACAGGCACTGCAGAGACTGGAATAATCCAGTCTGGTTTTTCTCACAAGGAAAAATGGATAAAGAGGGACGGGAGAGATGACGAGAAGAAATGAAACACCTTAAAGCAGCATTCAGGTACTAATTATGTGAAAACAAGAATGCCAACCATATGGTTTCAACATACATTTTGCTACCACAAATAATTGAAAGGTGTCATGTTTTGCTTTATACTCTGTGTTTGGTGCCCAAAATAGCATTAAATGTTGTACATGGGGAATGCTCTGTGACCCTGAAACAGCAGACATTTCACTTAAGACAAATAAACAAAAGTCAGTGGGCCCATTTGTTAACATTTCTTACCACAAGCGGAACGTGTCTGGTGCCTAGGGCTATGCCATCACATTGAAATCAGCTTCCTCTGGCAAGAACTAAGGTATTCTGAGGTCCATTGGGCAGCTGCATCAATGGAGTCCCAGAGCAGTTAAAAACAGACACTCTGGCTCTCCTGGTAGGACTCCATCTGCGGGACCTGTTACAAGAAGGGGGTCAAAGACAACCAAGAATGGTTTCCACAAGCATCTTTTTGCTAGCAAATGGCACAGGAATGCTGCTGTTTAACATAAAAAGGAGTCAGGCTGGTGTAACATCTCTTGCCATCTCAAGCTGGCGTGCCCAGGTGTGTTCAAAAAAAAGGCAAGGAATAGATAAACATGTTTCCATGAAGCAATGGCTCTTGTTTGAATGAGTCCCTGCAGACCCCCTGGACACTGTGGATAGGCTGCCTTTCTGTCTGCCTGCAGCACAGGATGCAGCACAGAACCTGCGCGCCCTTGGCAGGACCTGGGGGCTTCTCCACACTGGGAGCTGCTGATCAGCAGCACCTTTCCTCTTATTCATTGAGGTCTAAGGTGAGATTCAGCTGTGGATTAAAAGAACTAAATCTGAGCACCTTCTTGGGTGCTATGTGTCTAAACTCTTCTTATAAACAATGAAGTCAATACACTCACTAAACCCTAGACAGCAGTTCAGCTTACACTGAGGTATACACCCTGGGGTTATTTCAGTTGCCCACATATAGATACCTAATGTTGTTTGAAGGACAGAGAGCTCTCATCAGTCCTGTGTCATATCTGACAATCTCATGCAGATGTCTTGGGTTCCTTCCTTCATCTTAGATGGCACTAGATGCCTTTCTTCAGGCTGCTGTGCTGAAGTGTGCGTCCCTCACAGCTGGGCTCTGCTGACTGTGATGGAGCTGGCTGTGGGGGAGCCCCACCACCTGCTGCACACACAGTTCTATTTAGATGGCCTATTCTAGAACTGAACCTCAGGCCCATTTTCTGCTGGTGCCTGACCAAACCAGGAGCCACCATGTTGCAGAGGTTTGCTGTGTTGCTGTGCAAGATGGCAGCCCTGCAGCCGGATGGCGGTTGGGCGCTGTGCGCCTCTACCAGTACAGTGCTTCTGCTCGCAGCTGCATCTGGCCTTGGAGGAACAGGGGCTCCCACCTCATACTGACAGCCAAACTGAAAGAGACAAAATGCCTCAAAGAGGTGCGAGAATCCATGTTTTCTCTGTCCAAACAACTCCTGCACAGATAGAAACTCAACAGATTCAGGAAAACTGCCCCAGAGAAGTGAGGGTGCCCCAGTCAGCTGCTCTATGCAAGGAAGCAGCTGCAAACCCACAGAGGTCAGATCATGCTCTGCTCCTCCTTACCACTCTGAACAATTTCCAGGACTGGAACTGGCTTCCTGTTTTGGTCTAACTATTCTATATGAGATACCCACAACTTCTTCTGCTTCAGGATAAATGTGTGATAGAATCATAGACTGGTTAGGGTTAGAAAGGACCTTAAAGATCATAGAATTCATTGATGATGCTACACTCTCTGTTAAACTTGGTAGTTGTTGTCCTTTAATGGCATTTTTTTTTACATGTGCAGTGGTATGTCACTAGATACTGATCTGCTCAAGAGCTGGCTCATTTGTTGTGCTTCTCACTGCAATCAGGATAGTGCTTCTGTATCCAGGCTGCACTGACTGTTTGAGGAAGATACTTACAGCAGGCGGCGTAATTGAATTTTATTGATTCTTGAAAGAAATAGATGAAACCTGAAAAAAAAAAGATAAATATTTGAAGAATGACTGCAGCCATTATGTTCTGAGATTGTAGAAGTATTTTATTCTTTCATTACGGTTACATTGTTACTTTGTAAAATGTGGTACTCAGTTGTCAAAGTCCAATACCCTTCAATTGGGCTCTTTCAGATATTCCACACACGCAAGGTTTAATTCTTAACAGAATGTTTACTTGAAGTTATTTGAAGTTACATGGAATTTTGGTTTAACACAGTGATGCAGCAATGTACTTAAATCACAATATAAGTCCAAATCTAGCATCTAGCAGACTATAGCAATTGCAACATACAGCTGAATCACAATATGTGGTTACCAGTCTCTATTATACACTCACTGTAATGACATTGGGTATCAACAGTCCCTGGAAAGTAACACACAGGTTGAATCCAGCTCCAGACTCTTGCTCTCTTCAAAGTTCTTTGGTTTTTATACTCGGTGTGGAGCTGAGCCACTTATACGCTCCTCCCACACATACATCCTCCCATGCTGCTCTGTCTAACTTAGGAACATGTTTTGCAGTCTTGATCAACTCAGGGATGAACATTTACACAGCACTTGTAGCCTCCAGTCCCATTTGTGTTGAGACAAGCTCAGCTTTCTTTGCAACACCCTTGGCCAGTCCCTCCTTATATTCTCCCATCTCCTCAGAGCCTTCTTCCATTGCAAGGGTTCACTCAGTGTTCACAGTACAAAGTATCCAGTTATCTCTATTGCTAGCAAACTGTAAGCGCACAATGAGTCTGTGTCTAGCCAATATAATGTTGCTCCTAATGGGAAGGAGGCAGTCAACACTACATATCATGGAAAATTAAATTCCAGGAATCGAGTTCAAAAATAAAAACTTAATTTTCTGTATTTGTTTTTTGAGACATCCACCACCTTACACTTCTATTTTTAAATCCTGCTGTTTACATTTGCAAACACTCACAAATATATATTTAAAGACTACCTCAGTAGCACTGTAGCTCTCTGACATTAATAATTAGGTATTGGTATCTTCTGATGTATTTTATTTCTTGTGTCTATCCAGAAATACATATAATACATCTTTGAAACATTTTAATTTTAGTTCTTCCATCATGGCAAAATATGTTCCCTGTCAACTTACTGTTTTTAGTAATATATTATAGCAAGTTTATTCTCAAATTTTAAGAACTTTGCTATGAACGGATAGCCATTTCAACATCTTTTTCTAAAAGTTTAGACATTCAGTTGTTCGAGTGAAACATAAATTTTTCATGTTAAATGTCTAAGTGGATTTTGAACTTCAAATGTGTGGCTTCAACACCTTCAAGAAGAACAAATGGCCCCTTTAGGGATGTGAAATAAAAAGTAATGTAATGTCCTCTGAAATGTTTTGGTTCAGACTACTTACATTTATGAAAATTGGAGCTATCCTTCTGCCTCCACAAGCTCTTTTCTCTGACACATGTTAACACATTTACTATTCGTAATGATGATTCCTCATGGTTTCTGACTCAGCTTTCTATTGATCACCACTTAAGAGCACTATATCTTCTATACATTTTAAGTAATAACAAATCAGAATAAGTACCATCATTACTTAATCCAGGCATTTCAAACTAGTGCTGGCTCTTGTACTTAACCCCAAGAAAGCCTTTGTCATCCTAGGTAATGCAAGAAGAAATGCAGCTGAGGAAAAGGGCAGGTTAATGATGTGGATTTTGTGGAGGGGAGAGAAATCCTCTCTTCAGCACCAGTGAAAAATATGAGTTGTGGTCACTGTTCACAAGATAATGTTCTATACTGTGTGAGGTATTACCTGACACTTTCCAAATGCATCAATCATTAAAAGTACAGCCTAGTTGAACTGTATTCCCGATGCCTTTTCTTTTTCCAAGTCAATACCTACCGGAATTTCCACCTGGGTGTCATCCCAGATTTCTTTTCAGGATCAAAGCCTCCCATACCTGCACACAAATAATTCGGAATAACATCAAATGGATGAAAAAAGTTGCATTGAAATCATGCAAAAAAGGCAGCATCACAAACCCTAAGGACAGGTTCTTGCCCTTCACAGAAATGCATGGAAGAGACTCTTTAAGAGATGCTTACTGTAATTTTTTTTTTATTTGTAAGGAGATTTAGGAGTAAAACCATACATTTCAAAAACATTTGGGAAAGGAAGTATGATTTTTAAAGTCCTGGGTTTGGCTTGCCAACCATATTAATGGTGTTTATACAGCTGGGCTTTTTAAAAAGCAGTTTCTCAACTCTATTGCAAAAGCTCTTGAGAATAAGGGGGGAAAACTAGATGTCTGATGCATACAGTTTTATAGGAAGTACCACAAGCAAGTGGTGAGCTTAGAATTAAGGTTTGCATTACTGGTAAGAGATTACTAAAGGAGGATTTAAAAAAATTCCTAATGCTAAATAGCAAAGTGCATTATTTCAACTACAAAGGTAAGTGTCACAGAAATAAATGTCTCATATTTTTCTATTACAGAGAAATATAATATAAAGGTGGCCATACATTTAATTAAAAAACTCCCTCCCCCATATGGATCAAATACAGGGGAGGCCACTGAGATGGTGAACGCTGGAGCGCCTGCCCTGTGAGGAGAGGCTGGGGCAGCTGAGCTTGTTCAGCCTGGAGCAGAGATGGCTTCAGGGGGACACAGTGGCAGCTCCCAGTGCCTATGGGGAGGTCTTCGAGGAGCTGGAGCCAGGCCTGTCACTGTGGTGGAGGGCACGAGGGTGAGAAACAGTGGGCATTAACTGAAACAAGAGGGGTTCAGCCTGGATATAAGGAGAGACCTTTTCCCCATGCGGACGGTCAGGCAGTGGCACAGGCTGCCCAGAGGCATTGTGCAGTCTCTGTCCTTGGAGGTTTTCAACCCCCATTCTCTGACATTCTACCCTTTTCATCCCGGCATCTGCTGTGTACATGTCCTTCTGGATTCACTTCCAGAAAAAGATAACAGCTTCCATTCCTCTTTTTCACAAGACTTAGCACACAATGACCAGCACTCAATTGGAAATACATGGGACGGGGAAAAGACGATGAAGTTCTCTCCCACAGAGTCCCTGGTAAAATGTACTCAGCCTCCCTGTCATGTGGCTTTAAACACTGAGCACTTAGAACACAGTAGCTGTGGGATGTGAAATGTGAATGAAAGGGAGGAATTTCTGCAGTGTTTTTTACAAGTTCTTAGAAATTAATTTCTCATCATAATATTCTTACATCTGCTGAAAAGTTCCAGTCATGTGTTTCCTAGCCTTGGCATTCAACATTTTCTTTTCTGTACCGGCAAATACCAAGAAGTGTCATCTTTCACTTGCTTGCTCTTTCCTCAGCTGGCATGGTGCTCTGATTCACTGCAGTGATAAAGACCATCTGCTAGTAATTCAAGCCAGTTAATGGAGTCAAAGGATTATAGAAAAGTAAAATTAGAAATATTATCCATTAACAGAAGACTTGCCAAGGTTGTGACCTTAGTTAGAAATGCTTGTTCAGATTCACGCTTGAAAACTAAACTTCAACGGCTTAGAGCTTGGAAGGGACCTCTGGAGGTCATCTTATCAAACTCCCCTGCTCAAGCAGGGCCACCTAGATCTGGTTACTCAGAACCAGATGACTTTCGAATGTCTCCAAGGATGGAGACTCCACAACCTCCCTGGGCAACCTGTGCCAGTGCTCAGCCACAGTGTTTCCTGATGTTCAGAGGGAACCTCCTGTGTTTCAGTATGTGCCCATGGCCTCTGGTCCTGTCACTGGGTACCACTGAAAGGAGCCTGGCTCTATCCTCTTTGCACCCTCCCTTCAGGCATTTATACACACTGACGAGATCCTCCCTAAGCCTTCTTTTCTCCAGGCTGGACAGTCACACATCTCTCAGCCTTTCCTCATAGGACATGATCCAGAGCCTTAAACATCTTCATGGCCCTATGCTGGGCTCTCTCCAGTATGTACATGTCCCTCTTGGACAGGAGAGCCCAGAACTGGACATAGTGTGGCAGGCGTGGCCTCGCCAGTGCTGAATGATCCTACGAGCTTTCTACGGAGCTTCCTACTTCACAGTGTTCAAGTAGTCTTTAAGTGACTTAAGTTATTTGCTTCTCTCCCTCTCTCTGTCATAGTGCCTTTTTAGAACTCCTGCAAAATATCTGAATAAAAATAGTCCTTTTTTTATTGTCAATACACGCTGAAAACCAACATATTAATCTAGAGTTAGTTATGAGATAGATGCACATTGAAATATGCCCTTTCCTAAGAGTAAGGATACCATTAGAAGATGTGGACTCCTCATAGACATAATAAAATAAACAAGTCCTTTTCTTGCTAAAGAGCACCAGAGGAAGAAAAATCAGACCAGTACTTTTACCCCTGCAGACAGCTTCTCTAGTTATTAGTCAATACCTGAGTAAGAAATCATACAGGAGTTTACTTCTCTAAAATATATAAGGAAAACACAGTGAAGTCACTGCTTTACCTAGTTTAGCTAGATTTAAAACATCACAACAAAAAACTGCTTGTTACAGATAAGACATGCTCAGTCATTTTCTGTGGGCCATCACTGTTGATTTCCATGTAGACTTTAGTTGTCTGAAGACTGCATACAGTGGCTTACTGGGTTTATTTCATTGTCCTAATGAAAATTACCTGAAGGCAGCCATTCTTGTTACCTAAAGATTGTGCTAAATCAACCAGAATTTTTTGTCTAAAATCCAGTACAGACATCTACATTTTGCTCATCTCTATAGTTAACCATGTTCAGATGTTTCACAAACACTAGGCACAATAATCAGCTCCTTCAAATCACTCCCACTGTCATAACTATGTATACATCTCAAAAAGTGGTTACCATTCTGTGACTTACACCAGTGATTAACCTCCCAGTAAAGGCTCAGAGTAATTTAATCACCCCAAATGTCCAGCTGTCTTTCCCAGCAATTGAAGGTGCACTAATGGGAGACTAGAGGCTCTTGGGAGTCTTCTGTATGTATTTCCTCCAGATGGGCAAGCATGGTTCTGTTTACTGGAAGATCTAGAAAAAGAAAAAATTGTTATCTGTGTAAAAGAACGCACACAAAGTGCAAGAAATGTTCATGTGTCTCATAAATGAGACTTACTGTGTGATGGTTCATACTTGTAGATTCATAACCACTTAAAAACTCACTAAAATGACACAAGGCTTAAGTCAGCATAGATTCTATCCCTCAATATTTTAAAATGGTTAGAGCATCTTCTCCTAAGACAGTTTTTGTGTTGCAAGTGGTCATGATATCAGCAAGACCATGAGACAATCAGACCAAGATCTTGGGAAGATTTCAAGTCACATACTCCTAAAGTTTCAGTGTCTTCCAGTTTAGGTCATTTTTCATTAGCCAAATGTGAAGTGTAACTTATTATATAAACAGGTTAGAAAATATCTGCCCATAGTTGTGTCAGAATCTTTCAAGTTAACAAAAAATCTGGTACTATATGTCCTTTGGTTCCCCTAGCATATAACGGAAATTCCTGACTGAAAGCAAACCATGATGAATGTTCACTGCAAGTTTTACAGAGCTTATGCATTAAGTTTTGCTATTGTTTTATTTCTTTTCAATGCAAAATAATTTATAAAACCTGTTCAAAACTGACATGTAAAACCCTGACTATATAAAATACTGCTATTACTACCGAATAATGAGACTATTAAAATCTCAAGCTTAGACACATGGTTAGAAATAAGGTATGTGTATTATTGTTTTCCTTTAGCATTGCATAAAGAAAGAACACTGAAGCAGTATCTTTTAGCTTTGTCTAAAAAGCTTAGAAAAATATTACAAAACATCAAGATTTTCTCTGAAGGTTGCTTTCTATAAAGAATTATTTGAAACTGTTCAAATAACTCTGAATTAAACATTTTTAAACACTTCTATTTAGGAAACATCCCATGTATTACCCTCTGACTTAAACCTGGACAAAAAGAATAAGTGTTGTTTCCATGTTGTATTAATCCAGTTGACTACCAGAAACTGGGTCTTAAGACTGAGAAGGATGTTATAACATGACACATCTAATTTTGGTTATTAGGGGATTTGACTAAGGAGAGTAAATTTCACGTATATGCAGCTAGCAAACTAGGAATTTGAGGTTCTGTCACATCCCAGATGAATGCTCTTGTTGCCGTACTAAAGGGCTGAATCAGTTCCTCCTGCCTTTGTGTGAGAAGGGAACAATCCAGTATCGAATCCTGTCTTATGGAGTACACTGATTGTACCATTAAGTACAAATAGTTTAATTCAGTTTCTCCATTTAACACACAAATGATCCATCTAGCTCAGTATTCTGTCTTAGCAGTGTTGATAAGAGATGATATCTAGGGAGAACATGAGTGTGATGAGTTTTTACTGATGCTGGCTGCTTTCAGAATCTTCATCAATAGCAGGTTCCACATATTCACTTACCACTCTGTAAGAGATGTTTTAATTTCTCTATCTTAAATCAGACTCCCACAGGCCTCGTTCAATGCCCCCTAGTTCTAATACTGTACAATTTGGTACATTACAGCTTTACATTCACCTTATGATTCACCTTAATGATTTTGCAAATCTTAGTTATATCAAGTTCTTGATCTCCGAATTTGGTAGCTGATCCATTCACTTAATAACTTCAATTGTCTTTCTGGATACTTTCTTCACTGTCATTATATCCTTTCTTAGATTTGGAGAACAAAACTGCCCAAAACACTCAAGAATTGGACACAGGAAGGTCTTATATAGTGAGAAAATTATGCTCTCTGTCACTCATGTTCCTCCATCACTCACGTTCTCAGCACTTATCCTGATGATGCCCAGCACTTTGTTGACTTATTTTGGCTCACACAGGATACTGAGCCATTGATTTCCAAGTGAAAATTTATTCTTGTATAGTTCACCCCTGCACTTATACAACAGGCTGCTTACCTTCCAAATCCAAAAGGCAGAAAGAAAGTGAACAAACTTAACAGAATCAAAACTGACATGATTGTAGATTTTTGCTACTACTGCCTTAGTGGTAGCAAAAAAACAACTCTAGAAGTGCACACTCTCCTCTAACATTATCAAAACATAAGGATTGTTTTACCTTATTGTGCAATTTTAGTTGCATTCCTTCATTATAATTTACAGGAAAAGAATAAATAACAGGAAGAAAAGATCAATTTCCCATTCAAAGTTGACATGACAAAAAAACCCCATGCGGCTACACAAACTGTAAGTTAAATTATAGGATATACGATGGGCTGTGCACCAGATAAATGTGTGGGTTTTTTTCTAAAGCTGTGTGAATAACTGATATTTTTGCTGAGTCAGAACAAGAAAAATTTGAAGAAAGAGTGATTTGATCTGAAGTTTTTTGTGTTTGTGTTTCTTGTCAGAAGCAAAAAATAATTCATATATTTTTAATGAGAGCTAAGGCTTAAGCAAAATCAGTTGAAAAACCATGGGCAGGATTAGCAAGTACAGCCATCAGATCCAGGGAAGTGATCCCCTCCTCTCTTTGGCACTTGCGAGACCACATCTGGAGTGGTGTGTCCAGGTTTGGACTCCCTAATACACGGAAGAGGCTACCCAGATGGGGCTGGAGCACAGGAGGCAGGAGGAGAGGCTGACAAAGCTGGGTTTGTTCATCCTGGAGAAGAGAAAGGCAAAGGGGAAACTTTACTGCTATCTACCAGTACCTGACAAGAAAATACAGAGAAGATGGAGAGATACTCTTCCTGGACATGCACAGAGAAAGGACAAAAGGCAATAAACGCTAATTGGAACATGGGAAATTCCACTTCGATATTAGGAAAAATGTCTTTATCACGAGGAAGGTAAAATATTTGAATGGGCTGCCCAGAGAGGTTTGGGATTTTCATCCTTAAAGGTGTTCAAAATTTGAATAGTCAAGTCCCTAAGCAACATGGTCTAATTAAACCTGTTTTGAGCAAGGGACTGCTCAATGTCCCTTCCAATCTTAAATAACCTATATTTTTGCAATTCTTTGAAAGATGGCTCTTATTGATCCAGTAGGTCACTGAAAGCACTTTCAGAAGGAACCTAGGTATGTTAACATCTGACCAGCTGAGAAACAACACTCAACACACCGCTCCTCATTTGCTGATTTTTGTGGGTCTAGTCTGAATTATGTTCCTTCTGTCCATTTCAGATTTGTGAGCATTTTCAGGTGCACTGAAATTGTATTTTTCAGTGAACAAAATATTTGTCTCAAATGCTTTTTTTACCTCTGAGTTTTCTGTTTTCATGGGGCTGAGTCAATTATAAAATTCTACAAATTAGTCTCCTAGCATTAAAATGTTTTGCAAGAATGAGCTGATTAATTCTCGATATATCTGTTACCTAACTCAGCACTTTCTTGCAGGGTATATAGTAAAATTAAGAAAGATTGGTCCCAAATTTAAAAGTTCTATGTCAATTTCAGTGCATTTCTTTCTGTCAGTTTGTTAAGCACCTCAATTTAGTCCTCAAATCTGGGTCAATTAAAATTCAATGGTATATATATAGAGGAGGATCCTAGAAATATTGGTAAAATCATCAGCAAATATTAATTTACAGACCAGCAATATCTGCAAACTCATTAAAGATGGTTTCAGATTTGAAAGTCCAGATTCCAGAGTATGATGCTCAAATGAAGTTTTCAAACTAGTTCTTGAACCAATAAATCTGACAAAAGGGTATCCTAAAAAAAACTGCTAATGGTTTCCCAGTCCCATCTCTATGTGTGTTGGTATTCCAGCTCCAAATAAATATCAAATTGACAACCCAAAATACATATGTCTTTGGTAGGTTTCTTCATTTAAATTCTATGCCAGGCACTCCATTGACTCATTTGCTTAACACATTAATTTGAGAAGGAAAAAAAATATGACAAAGTGACTGGCTAAAATGTTTTGAAAATTATGTCTACAAAGGCTTTGTAAGGTGATAAAGTATTCAAAATGGGCTGTTTTTAAATCTTTCCTTTTCGAATTTAGATGTGTGAGTGAGCACCATAGATACATGGTATATGAGAGTTATAAAATGCCTGTGAACATAAAAAGAGAAGTTAGGTTGTCAAAGCTAACATGCAGTTGTACAGGATTAATTATTATTGTGCCCACTTAATCTAAGAGAATTGAAACTGTTCTCCTGTGATTTGATTGACTTGGTTGATCGTTATTTGAGTCACATAAAACTATGACTCAAGTCTGAGTCTGAAACTCAGACAGCATTTTTAGATTATTAAAAAATGGAGAGACAATTGAGGCAGGGAATTCCTCTGTCTTGTTTACCTAAGGAATGAAGAACAAGGTGTTTCACAGGCATTTGAAAGGAGAGGTGTTTTCAGTGAGTCACTAGTGGATTTTCCACAACTGCTATTAAATAACAACTAGAAGCATAACAACAAATGATAGAATTTTTAAATGAGCTGCATGTTAAAGAAGGCTCAAATTAATCTCTTCTAAATACTAAGCCTTTCTGTTTGAAGAAATACAGAGATAAACTTTGCCCAGGCACAACAATGTGTTGTCATTTTCTCAAATCCTTTAGCCAAGTGATCCATTTGACATATTACTTTATGAGAGTCCCCTTTTTCAAATGCATGGTTGTAGACACTGCTCTGAACAACTTCTAAATGTCTTTGTAGAGCCAAAAAAATGTGTTAAAAATGGCTGAAAGATGTTAAGTAATTTATTCACATTAATATTTTCAAACTAGCTATATTGGATATATATGGCAAAATGCAACCAAGTTTCTTACTGTTTATGAGAATTTCTCCAGAGTGCCATGACTCTGATAAACAAAAGATTTTTTCTGATTAAATAAAAGATGTGCTTTCAGATACAGTCATATGTGGATAGTAATACTAATATGATATTTATTCAGATATCCAGGTATTTAGATATTTATTCAGAACCATCTCTCCATGTCATTGGACCAGGCTAATGGTCATGGAGAAAATCCTCTCAGTTTGCCCCAAATAACCTTTTTCTTGGAATATTCTGTTTAGAGCAAGCATCTTCTGCTTCTACAACAGAATCTGGTGATTCAGCCCTGATATTATCAATCACAGAAGCTGCAGAATACTTTAATCCATACTTCTTTGTTGATAGCAATGAAACTAGAGAGATGTTAATTTCTTTGAGTAGCTGCTAAGTATCAGGAGCTCTTTGTTAAAAAAGTTTACATATTGTCTGACTCAGACTGAAACCAAACCAAACCAAACCAAACCAAGTCATCACAAGGGGTAAACTTACTTGTCAGACATCTTTATAGAGTAGGTGGTTAAATTCCGATGTAATGATCCTTATCTTGATTAACAAGGGGCAGACTTCCAGTGGTAAAATGCTGAACCTCTACAGCTCTAGGCTAAACCCCAAACCTCAGACTCCGGAACAGATCTGTGTACCATTAGAGTGGGCACGGCACTGAGGAGAATTCACAATATATGCTGGAATTATTTACTTCTATTCAATCTGAGTTAATGAAATTTTCTACAGCAGTATTGGAAAGAGAGGTTAATCACGCATTCCTCTTAATAAAAGCTAATAATCCAACAGTTACAAATAAAACAGTGATTATAGTCCTTAGACTGTAACAACTGAGTAAATGCTTAGTTGCAGGGACAAGGAACTTTCCTAATATATTTTTTATCTGCCTTCACAATTGCCCCATTTTACATAAATTTGGATTCTAGACAGGCCTGGGGTCTGAAAAATGTACAGATATGCAAAAAGAGAGACCATGTTTGCAAACTAGATAGTATCCTGTGATTTTGGCATTAAGAGCACAGGATATTCACATGAAGCAGTGAAAAAAAAAAAAAAGATAGGATAACAGCGTACACTGTATATAAAGGAGATTAGGGTACTTCGTTTGGGAGGATGATTGTCATGACACCAAGGGGGAAAGATTTGATGGGATTACTTCTTTATCCTCCTCACATGAAAGACACTGTGAGTTGTCCCAAGTACAGTCCCAGACTCAAGCAGAGTTAATCAAGCAGCAGTCTTGCTAGTGGATATATTTATTTTTCCTGCAAAAAGGAGACATAGAATAAAAGCTGATTTGCAGATGGAAACTTTTTTCTCACATATTCATGTTTTCCCCTCTCCATTTCTCTTGAAGGGCTAGCTCTAGTTATAAGAAATCATGTACATTCTAGTTGTAACTCTCTGTGGAGGAGCATGTTAAAAATGAGACTTTCTCTGAGAAAGATATGGCTCAAGAAATTTTGCTTAGATATTTGGGGGTACCTTAATAATTATCCATTTATAGCAAACAATTGGTAAAAAAACCCCTCCAAAATAGACATAAATAAAACAATCATAACAAAATACAGTGTAATTGTGTTATCTATCTGAAGCCTCTATCAAGAACAACTAATAAACTTATTCATGTGAAACTATTAAAATTGAAAAGGAAGCAAAGTGAGGGAGGAAAGGAAACTGCAGCCCAAAGTCTGGAAAGGTGAAATATCTGTAATCCCAGGTGTCCTGGAGCTGATGGTATTTATTATGTCACAAAATGAAGTAAAAAGTATGGTAAATACAACACATGATTCATATCCTGATACTGAACTCAAAACACCTAGAAATAAGTAGAATAAGGAAAAATATTTAATGAAACAGCACACCCTGATTTCTGAGGTACCTTGAACTTGCTTTGTTTTGTCCTCCATTGGAATGAGTTTTTGCATTCCAAGGAAGAAATATTTACTGCCTATTACAAAACAAAGATATTTTAAAATGTTGGATATGAAAACCCCATGTCTCACATACAGCAATAGTCATCACAAATTAATGATAAAGAAAAGAAGTATAACAGACAATTTTAAAACAGCACAGCAGCTGTTAAATGCTACATAGTTCCTATATTGTCAAGCTAGAGATGTACTTACTGGAGCACATTTTATGAATGGTTGCAAGTGCGTGCACAAACTGCTCTCTCCAGGTCTATAGTTTGTGAAGAATCTTGAAAAACATCAGAAGCGTGGATTCAAGTTTAGTGTACAGAGCTCATAGTTAAAATCCAAGTGTGCAAGATTAAATGCCCTTTGAAAAGAATGTACCTGTAAATATAGAGATTTGAGCAGCGTAAATACTGACATCAAGAATGAGCTTTTGTGGCCAAAGGGAATATAAAACTACTGAGTCAGGTTTGTATGTTGTCCTCAGCCTGTGGCAGCTGGGCCACAAATATAGGTTAATCATCCCACAGCTGCTTTGGCTAATAGAAGTGGACATTTTAGCTAAGTCAGAAGTTCTTGCCAGAGGTTACAAATGTTCCAGGACAGATCCTCACAGCCATTCACCAAATCAGGAGAATGATGTCTCTAACAACTGCTCTGTAATACAGAAGCTGATATGTGATGGAGTTGAAGAACTACATTAAATATTAATAAGTTTGGCAATGCTTTTGAACTAATGATACTAGCAATGACAGAGATGTCAAATATTTTTTCTCTATTTGATTACCAGATGATTTAAAAAATGTAAGCTACATTTAGAGTCCCCAGGCTTCATTAATGATGGTTATGGAGGACATTTAATTGTTCCAGATATCAGGTAATATTTATTTTCAGCAAAAGATAATACCTGCACATACTATTACTGATACTTGTATTGTTCTAAATCTGTCATGCAATAAAGAATTTAAGAAACTTGGTGTTAACACTGATGCCCCTATACATGTGAGTTACAGAACAAGGTCCTGGTTGGTTTCAATGGATATCGTGTGAAAACTTGAAAGTGGAAAAAGGCGATAGTTGGAAATAGGAGGGAGACTTTTCTGAGTGATTAAATTCTACAGAGAATTAGGGTCAACAGCCACACAAGAGATAATTTCTCTTTAGATCAGTACTTTGTCTGTTGGATTTCAATAAAAATGTATTCTGTACTTCTGTCATATCACAGCTCACTACTGTGAGGAAATAACAAAGCATTATTAGATACAGATAATCTTTCTTGACAAGTATTGTGTATTAGTCTTTTTATCTTTAATTTCCCATTTGCAATTATAGTATTTGAAGTGGGATCGAGAACTACATTTTCAGATCTGTATCTTGGAAAAAGATATTAGAAAAAACCAGATCATTTACAAACTTGGTTTTGTAACCTTCTGAAATAAAACAGGATAATTCCATCAATCTGTTTGTAATTCCACAAATTTGTTTCTGTTAACTGCTTTGGAGTCCTATCAGGATAATATCTGCTCTCTCACATACTGAGGACTTGTTTTTCTGGAACAAAAGGAAAGACCATGATTGTACACCCTGAACAAAGAGATCATAAGATTTTTAGGGCAAGTTAACTCCCAGTGTAATTCCAGCAGTTGCTGCAGAACAGCACCACTGTGGGTTTCCTCCTGTCTGCTGATGGTTTTACTACGTGCAGTTGTGGAGCGTGACGAGAACAAGAAGCCAATTTGTGGCTTTCCCATTAATTCAGTCTTCATCTTGGGAAGTAAGGAATCAGCAAACTTTATCTTGTTTCTTTGCAGTGCCTAGTGAGGAAGGGGATATCATTAAGCACTTCGGTAAATTCTTCCTTTATTCTAGCTCAATTTTTTTCTAATGAATTGCTTCACTGGTATTAGCAAAACTATCCAGGATGAACTGAAATGACTGAGAAAGCCATCGTCACTGAACATCCTGGCCTTTCCCCTGCACTGTCCTCAGGAAGTGGAAATTATAGAAGCTTTACCAAGTCAGTTGTAAATAAAATATTTGCCTTGAAATAATTCAGCCAGTTAAATAAAATCATTCACCTTGTAACTTGAGTAAGACAATTCAACAGCTATGTAACCTGGGCACAAAACAAGGACAAAGTTATGGCCAGTTGCAGGGAAACGCAGGACAGCATGTGCAAAAGGATGTCATCTGGATTGCACTCTCTATTTGGTCTTGTCAACTGTGTTTTTAAAAAAATAACAGTGGGAGAGAATAGTTTGGGATCAGGAGAAAGCATTTTCACCAGAGTGGAGGGGAGACTGTGTCCAGACCAACAGATTTTCAAGCCCAACTTCTCTGCGAAGGGCAAATAATGAAGGCTGGCAGAAGCTTCCAGAAGGCACTGCAGGCACCGAGGCGCATCACAGGGCGTCTGCAGAATCGAGCCAAACCACAGCTATTTGAATGGCTTCCCGGCCGGCCTGTGTGGAATTCTGTGACCCACTTCTTGCGACACCCCAGCACATAAACATACCTCCCTACCTGAGCACTAGATTAATTTCCAAGAAGCATTTCTTAATTTTGTCACGATTTCCCCTTTTCTTTCCTCTCTAGTGCTGGCCGGTCTGAGGACCAGTGTGTGGTCCCCTCCCCAGCCCCATTCCTCCTCAGCCTGGCTGATCTCCATCTCAAACACAACGTAAGCAGAAAAGTCAGCTTTCTCACAATTAAAGAGGTATATATTCCTCTCCTATCACTCATCCAAATGCACTTTGATATTTATATTCACACTGTTCTCTCCACGGCACTTTCCCCCAGACAGTAAAAGCCATTCTAAATTAGCCAGCTCCCTGCAGCAGGATCTGGCAGGCTTTCTTTATGGGAGGCCTTGGTGTTTTTCCTCTTGTACAGAGGAACAAGATACAGCTCTGCTCCTGGAGAGCCTGTGATGGAGAGAGAGGCACCTGGAGATGGGGGGACATGGCCAGGGGCTGCAGCAAAACCCTGTGTCCTGACAGGCACCTCCATCATGGATGCTGAGCAGGGTGCTCCCAAGGTGCTCCCGAGGGGAGCTCGGCAAGAGGAGCACAATGGAGGCTCATCCTTGCTTTTTTATGAAGATGTTGTCTTAAAAGGAAATCAGCAAATACAGATTTCTGTAATGATAGCTAACCGTTCTGTTTTTCATATTAGAATCATTGCGCCAGTTACAGGTAAATCTTGAAAGGAAGCAGGTTTGATCCTGTGCTATAACAAAGCATGAGCTATACTACCTGACTGCAATGAAAGCTATGCAAAATGAAAACATAAAACCAGTAACACCAATTTTTCTTGTAAAGAATAATGGAAAATGTACTAAACAAGGGAAGTAAATTGTCCATGGAGCCTTTGTGTGTTCTTTCTTATTTTATCTCTAGGGGTTTTTTTCTTGATTATCTTTTACGGTTGAACACAGGCTGCTTTCTCCAGTCTCCTCTGAGAATATCTCCAGTCTCCTCTGAGGGAATAGTATTTTTGCTGACTCCTGTATTCCAGTTGGTAGCTTCCAAGCACAATTGATTTCTCAGTAACAGTATCTGGACTTCCAACCAGAGCTAATTTCTGATTATGTATTTCACCAGACAATTAACTTGAATAAATCAGTCATCAACATTGCCTTGGAGGGCCCTCACAGCCCCAAAATCACAATTACAGGTAGGCCCTGCATGATGTGGAGCAACCCTTAGCAAAGGCCTAACCATAATCACATGGCAGTGAAGTGAAGATACTGGAGCACGAGGGACAGGACTGATGAAGCTGCATCACCATGTGGGCACACCTGCGTGGTGTGCTGCTCAGGGCAGAGCAGCAGATGTGCCATTCTAGACTGCGTTAATGGAGGAGTATGGCTCTCCTGCGTTTTCTGTGCCTTTTGGGAACAGTTTTGTATATAAGGCTGCACAGCAGACATATAACACAGGTATGGTTTGGAATCATGTTTTCTGGCCATACCTATGGAGGTACATCAGAAAAGGCCAGGAGAGGCAGAGGAAAGAGTCACAACTGAGGTCTTAGAAGGCTGGCTTGGAGACAAGAGTGTGGGAGGAAATGCAATGTCAGCATACTCTGGCCTGACACCAGTAAATTTAAATCGTTCATGATCTACTCTCTCTCTGGAGCTGCGCACCCTGTTGTAACTCACCTGGCAGCCCTGCAGCAGGGTCATACCTCTCCAGGAAATAAACTTTCCTCTCCAGAAAACAAACTTCATGTGCTCTCCCCTGTCTTGCTACTATCTGACATCTCAAAATCTTGTCTCACTGCTGCTGTAAAATCAATTCCTAATCTGTGCAGAGTGGCTAAAAAACTCAGTTTGCATGCTGAGCTGGCAGAGGGGGATGGAGCAGACACCTGACATTAGACCCTGTACTTCTTTTTATCCTTCTTAAGCATTCTGTAACCCACTAGCACATTTTTGTGTAACAGCAGTTCTTCTTTGGTTTAAAGTCTGTACAGTATGGGTGCTGTAACACAGACTTCTGAGTGGCTCTCACTGCTTTTTCCTGTTTTTCAAGCAAAGTGGTTTTTGTTCCTAGAAGCACCACTTTTGCCAAGAATGGTAACCACAAAAATTGCCATTTACATCACAAATTCAGAGGGCACAGACACCAAGTCTCTCACTTGTCAGGGTAGAGAAGAAAAGAAGCTTGAGGCCCTGGCTTACCTTAGTGGGGAGGTGACCAGCCGTCTGAGCTAGTGTGGGAAGATTCACCACAAGGAACATGACACTAGCAGTGGTTTTGCTGCTGCCAGTAAGGACCACAGAGTGCCACAGAACAGAGCATTTCTTGACCTTCTTTTGTTGTTACACACCAAGGTTTAACTGAAAAATACACCACCCTCCTTCAAACAAACTTCGCCCAGTTTGAGCATTATAGTGATTATAAACAGCAGAACTGACAGAAGCTACTGACCATAATCTGAACCAATAATAAAGAAACCAACTCTGTGGGAAAGAGGAAAAACAAGCCAATATACAAAGCATTGCAAGGCAAGAGGAAACACCACATGCTTCCAAATATTTCTTCAAATTTGTGTCATTTTCTGTCCTGTTTAAGATACACAATACTGCTGGGTAAAAAGCAGGTTTGTACAAATATTTCATTGGTGGTTCAATGCTGCCATGGTGCTGAGCAGCAGAACTTGGAAGGTGTCAATGGACCTTCTGCAGATGCTGTGCTTGGAGTAACTCTGACCATGCTGGAGACTGATTTCAAGCCAACCATAATCTGTTTCTTCATCCATTGTATTAAAGCCAAGGATCCAGCAACTTTATATTCCTTAATCACATTCCTAAGCACATTTTAGCCCTTCAGCTTTCCACAACATATAAATTGCATCCCCTGTAGTTTCTTTCTTCTTCTTTTCTTTGTTGAAATCTTCAGAACTGAAGTTACCACTGATCCTTAAAAATCCTGTGAAAGCCTTCATGAGAATACAGGTTACTTTTGGTTTTCTTGTCCAAAGTATTTCCTTCATTTCTTTTAGTGTCAGATACTTTATCTGACTGCTAAATTTCAGTGAGATTCTACCATACAAACTTCATCCTTTTCATATTTTTAATCTGCTACTTAGCATTCGATAGAAGCATTATCATTCATTAAAAGGAATTATTTAATATCACTAGTTGTTTTTCAGATGAGGTAGAAAGTATCCCTCAGTTGTTTTTCATACAAATTTGAGTAAATAAATATTTATCTACATCTCAGATGTTTTAATTTCATAGAACTCTCATGGTTTCATCCCTTCTAAGTTTTGCAAGGTTACCTTTAAATGTTTTAGAGATCCTTGGAAGTGAAAATAAAACACTATGATTATAGCTGTCAAGAGAAAAGCATTATAATATACTGTTTCATCCACTTATACATAATTGAAAAATGAATATGAAACAAAAGATTCAGATTAAATAAAGCTAAAAATTACTCATAGATCTTATAACCCACCTAGGTTATAAGGTCATTACCTGGCAAGAGTAGCTACTCTGTATTTTTTGCCACAGCTTTCTTTTCTCTTTCCTGTATAAATAATAAGTTTGCTTTTAGAAAGAAAAAAGGGATGAGAGCAGTTGGAACAAGAATAATCATTTTCAGGAAAGCAGACCACAAGTGGTAGGTGCAATCTTTTGAGAAAATAACCTTAGTCTAACAAAATACTCTGAGCGTAGGACAGTGTAACTTCTAAGAGAAACAAAGTACATAAACTGTGTAAAGGCAAACTCTTCTGAAGCAAGAGAAAGAGCAAAAGAAGATACCGTTATACCTGCAGATACCTGAGAGTAAGAAGGAATTGACTAAGAAGTGGAAACACTCTTAAGTATGAATATAAAGTAACAGCAGTAGCATGCAGGCATAAAATGAGAAAAATTAAGACATGAAATCACTTTTGATTGTTGAGGGTCACATAAAGCAACAAGTGTAGACCATACAGTTAAATTAGAAATAAAAGAAAGACAAAGGAAACGTGGCTCTGTTACTTAGCAGGTGAAAGAGCCAGGTGGGGAAGTGGGTTATCAGTATATGAACATCATCCGGTGGGAGCACAAGGGGTTCTGACTGAGCCTATGAATTTCATGTAGTAGCCTACCTACCACCTGGGTCTGGTTTTATTCAACATTTTCACCAAAAGCTGAATGGGGGGATGGCAAGTATGACAGAACGCGTTACTACATATGCTTACACATGTCCTGGATGTCCTTCTCTGTTAAGAAACTTCACCATCTTTTCCTGTTTGGGTTGTTTGGGGTTTTTTTTACTTTTCTTTTTTTTTTCTTTTTTTTTTTTCTTTTAATACGTGTTTCTTTGCTCTTAAAGGTGTAGAAGCCAATGTATAGTAAATACTAGAGGTGCTGCAGGATTTGGCAAACTGATGAGAAGATTTATGTTTAAGTTTCTACATTTTGCAACATATAACAACCAACCAAAGATAAGCAGGCTATAGGAGCATCGATGTTGTTGCAGTTACTCCTGGTAAATGCTGTCTTTGTTTTTCTGTGATAGAACCTCAAACATAGTTGGCACAATTTGAATTAATATGAATGTAAACATGAGTAAGGCACTATATGATCTCTGGCCAATAAATGGCATCACATAACTAATGAGAAAAGCAATCATCAAGCAAGTTTTAATTTTACCAGTGACTGTATGCTTCAAACACCAGTTATTCCCAGTCAGGTTCACAAAATACGTGCATTCAGTTGAGAGAGAATGAGCTAGATACATCGTACAGAGCTGTTGAACTGAAAGCAGGTCTCAGTGACAATACTGAAAGGGTGACCACAGGCCTCTGGACGCTGCTCCCACCACAGATCTGAAGCCAAAGTTGGAGTCATAGGCGGAAGAGAGACCTGCTGTGTGTCATCTTTCTAACAGGACTTTCGTTTAACTTGTGAGCAGCCACTATTTCCCCTCCTTCTGTATATTACAGATCATGAAAATTCCTTTATTTTGCAATTTCTGAGTATTCTGAAAGACATTTTAAGGGGGGGGTCTTATGAAAGATGGACTTTGATTTATTTAATTTCTTACATCTTTACCAGTCCAGATCGTTCTATACTGCCTCTAAGACAAAACTCTCATGAACTCACTTCGTTGCTCAGGTGCAACAGAAAATGCAAATATTTAGATGAATCAAACTAGTAACACTAACACTCTAATCTTGTCAATGGTTTTGGGTCAAAAATATATCAGCAGTCTTTGGTCTTCCTAGGATTTCAGATTATTTGCCCCTCATAATACACAGACACTGATTTAGAGTTGTAAATGAGACAATGAAGCTGACAGCCATGCTGCTCAGAGGAAGGTTTGCTAAAGCACACCGTTTTCTGCAGTAGTTTTGCCTTTTATCCTTATGGTGTATCTTATGATGAATACTATATATAGGATATAATGTGGGTCCAATGGTCAATCCTTAATTCATCTTCTTAGATACATTGTGATTCAATTTAATTAATACAAAGGGCAGAAGTAAAAGAGGGAATGTTTTTCTCCTCAATTATCAACCTATAGCATTATTCAATAAATGAGAGTCATACTGAACATTTAATTTCTTATCAGTGGGCATGGCAAACAGATTTTACCTTAGCTTTAGCCCATCTGGGCTGAAAGCTTCTGTCATTCGGCCTTTCCCTGGAATCCTCTCTAATCACATACTTACTTTTGAAGCAAGTTCAGGCATTTTATTAAAAACAAAACATTCACTAAATTCTGATCTACAAATAACTGTAAAAATATTAAAATGTGTGTTTACCAATGTCTTTAGAGCTGCCCTGCGGTTCTGCTATTAATAAAGTCTGCTCTGCTTTGGGAAACCATTAATGAGGGCCCAGAAAGATCTGATGTGTTGTTCTGTTTGCAAGATTCACTTCTTTGGCTGTAACACTTCTGGATGGAAATAAAGAACACACTTTTGGTCCCAGCTGTTCCCAGAGTTAGTTTATTTTGGCTAAAGTTGGTAGTCAACACAATGCCCATATCTGAAAAATAATAATTATTATGAATGTGTTACTAGGAGCAATTTGAGTGTCATCACAGTTATATAGTCATGCAAGATGATGGGGTCCCTCTCTATGAGCTTCACAAATTCAAAGTCTGATCCTGTCCTTCATAGTCCTTGATGTACCCACATTGATATCATTTGAGTTTCCAGGTCCCAAAAGGACAAACAGGCAAAGGATGAGGAGACAGGGTATAATACAAAGTAGAAGAAGTGATAATAGAAACAGTTATTTTACATATTCAAGTTAGGTAATAAGAAAATTGATGACACATCCAACAAAAAAGGGAAAAGTAAAATGAGCAGTAAATCTTGAATTCTGACTGTTTATCCCTAAAAAGAGAGCTGTAACTTTGCTACACCTTGTAATTCAGAAGAAAATATTTTTCCAATTAGAGATGGAGAGACAAACCAGTCATTAAGTGCTGTTATAAATGTTCTGGGATGGTCTGCCAAGGTCCAACAAATATTGAAACCAGGAGGTTGTCACATGGCTTTGTGATGAGTTGAATGATACAAAGCAGGAATTACTCTAACGTGGAACATTGATTAGTGCCCATTACTTAACACAGAAAGGTAACAGAATAATATAACTGTAGTCCTTTTACAATCTAGAGCTAATTTTGTCTGTCCATTGCTCTGATTTGTGCTCCAGATTAGCCCTGTCTCTAAAAGCAGAAAGAAAACATGGACTGCAGTGGTTGCAGTCTAGGAGAGCTCTTCATTGAGTGACTGTGAATAGTAAACACAGGGCTAAACAGAAACTCCCTGGCTGCAAATCAGAGCCCAGCCCAGTTGCCTGCCAAGACGGGTGAGTGGTTTGACCTCACCTTGTTGTTGCCAAGCCATTCTGTTCGCAAACAATACCTGGAGATACAGAGACTTGAATGTGCTACACTTGAGTCAATGCTCTTCTCTGCCAACAAAGAGGTAGCCCTCTGCTAGAATCATAAAGGGAAATCATAATAAGAGATGAGGAGGACTATTGTCATGAGTCATCTGATCATTCTGCCAGACAACCCACGATTATTACTTACTGTGCCCAAATTAGAGTTTTGTGCCAAGTAGTTTTTAGGAAGCCTGAGCTTTGTAGAATTTTCGCTGGAAAAATAACATATTTATTTTCCTTTTGAGCTTTAATTTTCAACTGTGTAATATAACTGTCAATTACAGCTACGCCAATCACTTGTAAAATGTTCAGATATCCTCATTCTTCTCAATGGCATGAAAATTAGCTGATTATCCAGCTCTGACCAAAATTTGTGTTCTTGGTTGGATACTCCAGGCCTCAGGATACAGAGATGACAAGGATAACAGAACAGTGACATATGCACTAAGAACTTTGGTTCATTGGGATTATAGGACTTCATGGACATAGATAATTTTCCTACTTTTTTTTTTTTTTTTTCTCCAATACAGGATAATGAGCCACCTTGTCAAAAGTATCTAACAATTCACACATGCCTCAAACTGGATTTTAAAACATGTGGAGGCAGAAATGGGAGCTGGGTACTTGAGTTCTCTATGTATTTGACACCAAGCTGCAAGGCAAGCACTGGCATATTTTTAAGACCAGTCATATTCAACAATTCAATTACCAAGTTAAGTCAAATACTGAATGGAAACTTACAGAAAAGACTGATATTTGTGGCTGGAATATCTATATGGAATTATAATAGCATTGAAAGTCTGTACTAGTATTTCTTACATCTGAAAGACTATCCTAACCACCAGTGACTTCAGTAGGAACCAGCTCTGCATTATGCCTTTCTTACTACCTGAACACCCTGTTAGTCTGAGAGTCCCCTGGTATACTAATCTGTAACTTCCCATGGTCCTTATACTTAACTGACTTAGTTGTCTACTATTTTGTAAGAATAAGTCTTTAATAAGTTTTTAATAAAATAAATGTCACAGGGATATGAACACAAATTACTAAGTAGGCATGACAGTTGCTGACTTAGTAGCTATCTATGAAGACAGAATATAGCAAGAACTGTAATCACAGAATCACAGAATCACAG
>NW_010107954.1:0-10695 GCF_000699245.1 Pterocles gutturalis
TCAGAGCTGCTCTCTGTCCATTCTCCCCCAGCCTGTATTTCTGATCTGGGCTCTGAAGAGGAGGAGCAGAAATACTGGTGCAGGGCTCAAAACTGAATGTTGCAGAGGAAGTAAAAACGTGACTGGTTTATAGCTGTAGTGTGAATGCAGGCGTTGGAGAGCACGAAGGTGATAGGGTGATACTTTCTGTAACTGCTACAGGAAAACCATAAAAAATAATCTGAGATAGCATGGACAAAGTAGAATTTGTCTTGGTCACAATTGCTAAGGAAGGAATTGGGAAAGAAGCTGAACAGGGTACTGGTGTCTGTCTGCTGCACTTCCCCAAACTCTCAGCAAGACCACTCTCTGTTGCCTAATGTTATATTAGCGTTACATTGAGACTTCTTAAAAAAAATATTTTTGTTTGCAATGAAAAAATAGGAGTCCCCTGGTGATATTAGGAGGCCTTAGAAACACACAGGTAGCTGAGAATATCATGCAGAAGGAATAGTCTGGCAAAAAAATGGGGAGAAATTTCATATTGGGGTGTGAGGTCATGCCACTGGCAGTATGAAAGTCTTCTGTG
The DNA here is from genome assembly GCF_000699245.1 of Pterocles gutturalis. NCBI lineage: Eukaryota > Metazoa > Chordata > Aves > Pterocliformes > Pteroclidae > Pterocles > Pterocles gutturalis. The sequence continues at coordinate 569 of NW_010107954.1, forward strand.
ACAACAGTTTGTCATTATGAAAAATAAGACAAACGTGGATGTTTTAATGGGTCTCAAGATGATTATGCAAGGCTACTGTGATTAAAGTGTGAAAATAAGAAATTCTGGAATTTATTGGGCAACATATTTCTGTAAATGGAAGAAACAGAAATGCTAGTTGCTGCAAGGCATTGCTGAAAGTCATCTCGGAACAGCTGAGCAGCTCCAGCCCCCTGTCCTTGAGAGGGATGAGTTCAAACTGAAATCGATGTGGAGAAGGACTCCCAGACAACCAGTGGAAATGGAAAAGACTGAGAGGGCTTGGTCTTTAAAGCCTAGAAAAGAGGCTGAAAGAGACGTGTCGTCTTCCTAATTGTCCAAGAGGATGAAGGGCTAAATGCCATTATTGTCCCCAAAACGTGCTTGAGACTGGGAATTTCAAGGCAGCGTCTAAGCCAAGTGCATTGAGGTTCTGAAACCTTTCAGCAATCATATTTTGTTCTTCCCCACCACCACCCATTCACCTCTCTAAAAACAGAGTGTGGCAAACTCGCTTCTGAGCTTGTTTGAGGTGATTGTGATGCTCAGAACAAGTCTGCCTATCCCAAAAGGTAATTCTTCGCCCTGTGCTCTAGTCATGGGTGATAAACTGGACAGCTATGTTGTCTTGCTCTGATGGAAGTGCACCCTTGCAAAATCTGAGAGTTTGACTTAAATAAGCTTGAGGAAATCTCACAGTAACATGCTTGTTGTGTACTTTTCTCCTACAGTAATATTTGGGTTTTGATGGTTAGGTTGGGGATTGACTTGTGTCTCTTCTTTGCCTGTTTATGCAGACATGTATGGCAAAATATTATTTTAGCTTTGTTGCATCTTTCCCCCCCCCCCAAAAAAAAGGATTGAAACAGCTAAAGAATTCTCCAAAATTTCTCCTTCTTTAAAATGCTGTCATCTGGACTAGTGCTGCTCTCATCACGGGAACAAAGGGAGTCTACAGTGGGCAAGTCTGTCGTAGTTAAACACTGAGTAGGTTCAGACTGTCCGTGCTTCTTTTTATGTGCTTTCCAGGGAGCACGGGGTGGTTTGTGCCCCTGTGTGTGTGTATGTATACATGCCCATGTATATTTGTATCAAATAAGGGATAAATTCCATTTGGGAGGCATAGAGATTATGTAATCTTGACCTACAGAAATGAACTAAATTAAAAAAGAAAGTAAAATACATGAGACGAGGAGTGGCTGAGACAGAAATCACCCTTTCAGCAGAAAGGCAAGGGAAGAACAAACTGCATAAGTTCCCCTAGTTGGTCTCCAGTGCAAAAACAAGATGTAGGAAGTGAAACAAGCCCAAGATGAAAGCGCACCCAGGATTGCTGTGTTTGCAATAGTCTAGTGTGATGAGAGTTACCAGGAAGTCAGGACTTACAGTAAAATTTAGGTGTGTGTGTATATTATATGATATTGTATTTATTATATTATATTATTATATTTTTACTAGTAAATAGATATATGCATATTTTATGTATTTTTAATATATATGTATATGATGAATTGTGGCTATAAAACTAGGGCTTAACAAAACCAAAACTGATCATTTTTGAAACAGCCAAGGAATAGGAATCCACTTCAGTTAGTTGCTCTTCAGTTTAATTCTTTCACGTTACTCCCAACCACAGATAATTATTTTTGTCACTCCTATTCTCGCTCTGGTCTAGTAACACACCTTCACTGGCACAAATATGTCTAGAGCAGTATGTGTGAGGCTTTGCTAAGCTCTGTCACCTCAAATTAAACTCCTCGAGGGTGTTCCTTGGAGGTTGCTTTGCTGTTCTGCACCAAACGATGATGGGTCAGAAACGAACTGAAGTTTCCTGGAGATGGTCCTCCTCGTAGTCCCAATAACAGAGGTATAGGATATTATTGCAACACTCAGGTACAGCAGATGATGTGGAAGCAGATCAACATAGAGCACAAGTCAGCAATAAAGGTTAAGATAAATTAATTATTTAAATTTCAGATTTTTCCCATTTTTTTCATGGAATGGGAAGCTTGAGCAGTTGATTGAAGTGATATAGAAAGTTGGGTGAGGTAGTGAGAAAGCAGGTGTGTGTGTCCTTGGGCAGAGTAGGCTTACGATTCTTCGTCCTCAGCATTTTTAGATCTAAGTTGGTCACTCTGAGTTTGTTTTTCAAGACAGCTCTGCCTTGACCTTGAGGGTAAGGCAGAGAGCTCTCACGTTCTCCATCATTCAGACCTGCTGAAGGCATCACTGTGTTACCTCTGGCTTTATAACTTGTGACAGCAGCAAACCAGCTGGCGTTAAAGGCCAGCATGAAACATCTAAAACAGAAGAGGGAAAAGATGTTCTTTTCAATTTTTGAGAAGTGTGAAAAAATAAAATTATTTACCCCTCTGCTCTCTAAGCTGCTTTAAAGGTCCAGGTTTAAAACCAGTTTTGTTTTTTTTTTTAATATATAGATGTAAGCAATTGCTTCCTGTTCTTTGATTCAGAAGCTTAAATATAGAGTGATGTTCAAAAATCAGAATAATTTGGGGGCCTTGACTTTTAATTTTTTTTTCTTTATACTTCTTAATGCACTGTCTCTCTCTTATTTGTGCTGCTAAGGAGCATATTTTGTGTGTGTATATATATATATATATATATGCATGAGGAATTTTGAGGCTCAAATGAAGAGTCTTTTGCTTATAAGCCTTGTAATGAAATACTAATTTACTTATGTACCTGTTAAAATACGTATATATCTGTTAAAAGCCTAAGCCACCTGCAGAGCTGGTGTTTATACACACGATTACTGACCTTCTGAGCAACAGATATTTATTTGACAAAATAGTTGCTCCTATAGCCAATGTTGTTGTTCCAACTTTTTTAAAAGTTACTTTATTATGGAAAATGCCAAAGTATCATCTATTTTAGTTGCTTTTTAAAAGTTTGCATTTTCTGCAAAGATTAAAATGAAACCACTCTGAACAGTTGAAAAATCTGTGAGGATTGGAGAAGCGTTTTCATGAAGACATGACTTCAGTCAAGAAAAGCCCAGACGTATCAGGTGAATTTTTAGGAAATGGTTTCTAACGCGCACCATGAATATTGCATGTAACAGAATCACAAGGAGGAGAATAGTTGTGACCATGAGCGAAATGAAAAATGAGCTCAGCTTTGTAGGTGATGCAAAGGGTCAGCGCTGAGAGGAAATGAAACCTCAAATGGTGGAGGGACAGACAATGGTCACACAAACCTCCACTGCTTGCAGTAGGAAGCATTGTGGCTTTACACACCTTGCTCTGCTGGTAATGTAGCAAAAGGCAGAAAAAGCAGTGGTAGGTTGGGTATGGACAGCAGCTTTTAACCCTTGAAAACTCTTGCACTAGTTTCTGACCTCCACCCCCCCAGCAATCCATTTGGGAATTAAGCAGCCAGAGGAAATAGGGGATTCAGAGGGGAAATTGAAGGCAAATGCCTCTGTAGGCATCACAGTCGGTGTCTGGGGAACAAGCTGCTGCAGAAGCTCTGTGTGCTGATTCTTATGGATGCTCCTGGGGCTTTTCCAAGGGTGCCTGAACTTCAGATTCTTGTCACCATGCTGCAGAGGTTAACTCGAGTACCTGCCGTTGCCTTTTAGCCTTGAAACACAGTATGCTCTCTGTTAACGGAGAAGCTGCTACTTTTTAAGATATCTGTTTATAAAAGTTAGCAGCTATGTTATATGGAGTTTCTTTTAATTAAATGTTTATCTTTTATGTCTAGAGGTGTGGCCAGAACAATAAATGAACAGCATGGATGAAAGGTAGTGTCTTCTGTATTGCAAAACTGTTGGGATGGGAAACATCTGAATAGGGACCGACAGCATTTCCTCTGGTGTCAGAATAATTTTTTCTCTGACAAACAATAACATCGTTTCATTTGTAATGATGCTGTGCTCTCTGGATTGCTCTTTGCTTAACCGTTTTCTCATTCTCTTTATATCTGCACAAAATGCTTCCTTGATGTTCCTTATGATGCAGCAACAGAGAGGTATGCAAATAAACATTTTACACCCAGTGAAATATTTTATTTATGCCTGAATGAACTTCCCCCTTTAAGATTTTCATTCTGACTACTGGATAAGCTAAGAAAGATGTACACTGCACACACATTTTGTATTGCAAAGCTTCTTTTTTGTATGGGTAATTGGCTAGGGTGAGGTTAACTTTGGTAATGACATAGCATGTTGTATTTTGAAATCCATTACAACGTGTCTTGACAGAAACTCTCCCGACAGTGCCTGCTGTTTGTACCGGCCCTAGGAATCTTTGATACCACTCTAAAAAGTCTGGGAAAGACCCGGATCAGATTTCAGTAAAACTGTGTAATACAGTGCTGGAAACAAACGCATCTGGCATTGCAGGTGGACTGAGCAGCCACTGAGCAAAAGCTTTTGAAACCAGGAGTTACGTTTGCTCTGGGCACAGGACTGATCTTACGGGATTTTAAACGTGGAGTCCAGAGCACAGCGCACACAGCTTTACAGAGGGCTAGCTCGTACAGAAATAGGTCTTGTGGCCTTTGAAGAGTTCAAAAATCTTTTGTTTCACGGTATCAAAAGAACCATGTGCTCATTGATCTGGTTTCTACTGCTTAGAAACCATTTTTCAACTTTGTTTCTGCTTTGTCTCCATTGTCTGCATATACTTGTATGGAAATAATGGAAGATCAGAAAATTAATTATTAAATTATGTATCATATAATTATACTGATATAGAGTAAGTGCTAAACGTTCGGTTTATGTTATTGCATATTTTTCATGTGTTTCTTTGGCAAGCTTTAAGAGGCTTGTTTTATAAAGAAGCTAGAAGTCTCAAGCTGTCTCTACGTTAGATTTGAGCTGGATCAGGACCCCAGTCCCGAAGCAGTTGCCCCCAGTTCTGGGCTGTAGTTGGTGTTGTGGAGCAGGGTTGGAGTGCAAGAACAGGACTGCTTTAGGAAGATGCAGTGCATCTTTAAATTAACCCTTGCTAGATCTTGCTCCTACTGAATGTTCAGTCCTTGGGTCTGTGCTGGAGTGAATGGGGCAATAACCCCCCTTGCAGCAAATATGGGCTTTGGCACCAGCTCTTGGGGCTGTTTGCTACCGTAGACCTAGCTAAGCGCTGTGAGGACAACGAAAAAACCAAAACAAACCCAGTCGTGCTTCCTGATGAGGCTGAGGATCTTCTCTTTGGTGCAATGACGTGTGTTATCTCACATCCTGTATTTGTGTGATTTCACACGACATCGAGTGGACTTCTGTGGGATTATGGAGCACCTGCACGTTGTCACTGTTGATCCCTTGTTGTTACTGTCACAAACAAATGCTGACCTTGAGTTTACCAGCACAGCAGGCTTAAGTTACAGCTGTTCCTGTGCTTTAAGCTGCAGAAAAAAAATCTGAGTCAAAAGTGCTTTTCTCTGAGTTTACACCAGCACTGGGCAACCCGCAGCCTCTAAAGCTATCTCCAGGTTTCTTACAGCAATAGGCACAGGGGTTTTTTGGCTGACAATTGAGATCAAATTACCTTATATCCTCCACTTTAGCTGTTTGTCCTGTAGAAGCAGAACTATTGAAGAGCAAAGGGTTAGCGCTTAGGTGGCTAAATACCTGATCTTGCAGATACAGCAGGTAATCAAACACTGGCTATCCTGGTGTCTCGGCTGAGCGTGCAAGCGCCAGCCTCCCTGCGGGTGTACAGAAATTTCCTACGAACCGGTTTGCTACAGAGTCATCCATATAGCCATAAATATAAATAAGTAAATAAAGACCTCAGTATTTCAAAACAACTAGTATGTAACCCCTGTGGAACTGAGAATTTGGAAGAAAAAATCTCCTAATGGGTTTTCTCACAAACTAAGATAAAGCGATAAAGATAGTTGCTTCGAAGGGAAGATCCTGGCTGAAGGTGCCCCCCAGTGCTTTAAGACAAGTATGGGAACACTGAAATGTTGATAATGCAGGAAGAAGAAACTGTATTCTCTGCCTCTGTGGGATGGTGATGCCTGGCCAGTGCCTATTGATTTTCTGTGTGATTCCTTTTATTTTTAATTCAAGAGAAGACAAGGAGGGGATCAATTAGTTCTCGTGCTGCTTTGAAACCAGTATCCCAGTTTACTGCATTACTGCTGAAATTTTATGGACACCCAAAATTTGTTGGCAGTGGGTGAAAGATAATTTACAGAAAGGGAAGGAGAGGAGGTACCTTCCTCTCGTGTTTAGAAGGAAAAGTTTATTATGTGGTGCTTTGTCAACAGCGGGATGGAAGATGAAATGAAGGCGATGTGGGAAATTGAGACCTGCCACGTGGGAGTGCTTGTGGCCTTGTTTTATTGTTAGAGTCAGTTAGGGTTAGGATTACTATCAGCATTGTTACAAAAGTACAAGTCTTAGTGTGGACCCAGCCCAACCTGGCTAGCCCTCTACCTACAGGGTAAGGTGTGTAAGCACCATCCCATTGAAATAGTTGTGTCTGCAAGGGGACACCTCTGCCACTGTGACGGTTTGCTTTGGTGACCTTCTCTATCCTAGAGATGAAGGTACAAGTGAGATGTAGGATAGGGTGTTATAATCTGCTTTAGCTGCAGTTTAGCCGGTGCTGGTTTACTTGAGCCTGTGTATGCACAGAGCTCTGCTTTGGGGTTTTCCATTGTTTTTCAAAGAACTGGCTTTAAAGATTAATTAGGGCAGGGGGGAGTGAGAGCGTGTGCCTGCGAGGGAAAATGTGACTGTGAACCCAGCATTAGAGCACTGACCTGAAAGGAGGGAGAGAGGAAGGAAGGAAGGAGAGCTTTGGGAAGCTTTCACAGTGGATTCTTTGAAGAGTAAGTATAATTACTGTCCTCTGAGGGAGGAATCTAGAGATAATGTTGTGTATGTGCTTGCTGAAGTGCTGTGTAATCCCATCACGGGATTAGCAGTCAGGTTCCACGGGTGTCGATGCTAACAGCTGCATCTCAGCTGATTTAGCACGGGTGCACATCCTGAGAGAAGGATTATCCTTCTAAACTGTATTGGAGAAGAAATGCTTGTGTGGTGATCTGCCGTCACACGACGGCTGGTTTAGACTGCTGTAGCACGTTTGAACACGGAGATCCATTCCTGAAGGTCACAGGAGCAGCATATCCACCATTGAGCACAAGTCATCTGCCTCGTGCAAGGATTTGAAACACAGAGCTGGCTGTTGGGCTGGCATATGCCGAAGGAAGTGGGGAGATGCAGGTGTTGCTAACTCCAGCTGCAGTTCTCATCGTTTGGACTGGAAATTTTTCCTACATCTTCCAAAGCAGCCTTTTCTCTAAAACACACAGAAATAAGTTGTCGCTGCAGTAGTTGTATTTTTCTTATATCTACTCTGAAGCTCACAGAAGAATTAGAAAGATGTAAGGGGTTTGGGGGGTGGGCGGGGGAGTGTGGAGGGAAGATGATAAATCTGAAAGTGTTGAAATGGTAAATAACTATTTTGGAATATTTACTTCATCTGTGGATTGAAGCAAAAAGTAATTTCTTTCCTTTGCAGCAGAAAAGAGCTTTCAGCGTGTGTTCCTAACCTGCAGTTGTTCTCCCCACGAAAAGGAAATGTGTTCTTGCTGCATAGCCCAGCTGATCACGTGGGAAATGTCTTGGTTTATGGCCTAATGTTTTTTGTTTAATACCTTTTTTATTCCAACAGGAAATATGGGATGTATAAAATCAAAAAGCAAAGAGAATCTGCATGGAGATGGGCTAGATTTGAAGAATCAACCAGTACGTAAAACTGAACGAACTATTTATGTGAGGGATCCAACGTCCAATAAACAGCAAAGGCCAGTAAGTAGATAGTCTCAGGGGAGAATTCCAGTAGCAAGATCAAAGCATGACTGGCATAACTTAAATTTCGATCCAAAACACATGCATGAAGAAATTCAGATTGAGTATTTGTCCACCATTGGATTTTTAGCGTTGTGCAGTTCACCCTCAATTAATAAGTACTTAAAGAAATAAAAGAAATAGAAATTGGCAGTTTGTTGCTTAATTATGTTACGTTTGTCATAGTTTTCTGCATGAAAACGGTAATCTTTGGGGATGATTGCTCTGGATCTAGCTATGGCTGTAGAAGAATGCTGGGTAACTTCAGACAACCTGAAGTAGTTCAGAACCATTTTTAAAAGCATGGCTGTTGGGTTTTTAACGGCTACCGGGCCCGGGTGTTGATTATTCTGTTTTAAAAGGCTGAGGCAATCACAGGTGATTCTTTACCAGCTCTAGTCAACTTTCCTTTAGACTCAGTGAAGGCCACTATGTGACCTTGCCCGAGGGCGTAGGTAAGGACAGGAGAGGAGCGCTGGTGAAGGGAGCTGCAGGAGGAGCAACCTCATGGCAGTGCCTGGCATGAGAAGGGAAGGGTGCTGGGAAGGGGAATCTCATCGGGTACCCACTGGGTTTGCTGTTTTGCAGGTTGATGCCTTTTTTCCCCCCACTTGCTGAGGCAGCCCTACTTCCTGAGTGCCCTTTTTCAGGGGCCATGGGTGTGAACGACACCCTTCTCTCCCCTCTCACCCACTGACAGGGTGGACTCAGCAGGCTCTCAGTCAACGTACGCGCATCGCAACCTACCATTATTATTTTTTTTAATTATTTTTTTTTTCTCTCACAATCTCGGCAACATAACCATGGTTGTAGTTCTTCGGCATGACAGCTCCGTGTTAATAACCGTCCTGTTAAAGTACCCTGTGTAAAGCCTCTTCAGTAAAAGTCACAAAGCCGTGAACTTCTTCCCCACAGCTTGTGTCACGCCTTCCTGAGGTCTGAGCAGCTCAATTCAGAATCTAGTCAGGACTTCTTCTATTTCTATGTTGCAGTTTGCTTTTGGAGAATGGTGGGAAAAGATTGGAGCATTCCCTTTTAATTTAAGACATGTAAGATGATACCAAAGCAACGGAATAATATGTAATTGTGATACAAGATTGTCACAAAGACCTAAAACTGCCTAATTAAAGGTATATTTTATTGTAGGCAAATCCAGAAGCACAGCTCTTACCAGGACAGAGGTTTGTCAGCGAAGGTATGTTTCCATAGGAATCTTACTGCTGTGTGCGATGCCTGTGTCAGCCTGTGGAATAATGCGAACGTGCCTTTGGCTTTCTGCCTTTGTAGAAGCAGAGGAGCACGGAGTCATTGTGGTGGCTTTGTATCCCTATGATGGCATTCATGAAGATGACTTGTCCTTCAAAAAAGGAGAAAAATTGAAAGTTATTGAGGAGTAAGTATGACAGTACTGATTGTATTGTAGTTTTTCTTTGAACTCAACCTAATTCCCTTAATTTTTTTTTTCTTTTATCCTACTACTAACATGAGTGTATGAATGGTAGGAGAGCTCCCTTATATGTGAAAATACAAATGCACGTGGAGCTGTTGGTAGGACTTGGCAGGTGCCCTACGACAGAGCCGATGGCTTCTCAGGGGGCTCGAGTTCAGAGGAAAGATGCTTCTCTCTCCAGCTCAGGCAAAGCTCTCAGCACAGGAGAACCCCAACAACACTTCATCGTTTTCCTTTCCTGTGCATACTACTGTTGTTTCTGTTTTTCAGGCTGGGAGAATGGTGGAGAGCAAAATCTCTCACGACCAGGAAGGAAGGCTTCATTCCCAGCAACTACGTAGCAAAAGTGAACACCTTGGAAACAGAAGAGTGAGTTCTCTCAGGCTCTAAATACGGGCAAACCACTTCACCGGGGTGGTGGGTCCCTTGTGGGTCGGGGAAAAAAAGGGTTCTAACTCTCTGAAATATTTTTCAGATGGTTCTTCAAAGACATAACCCGAAAAGATGCTGAAAGACAACTCCTGGCTCCTGGAAATAGTCCTGGAGCTTTCCTCATCAGGGAAAGTGAAACATTGAAAGGTAAGCTTCGGGGTGGGTGACTTTGGCATCGACAGGAGTTAAAAACGTACAGCCTGTCTTGACAAAAATTGGTGTCAAGTGGCACTGAGTGTGGATTAGTCCTCGTGTGAATTTTATGCAGTTATGTAGGGGTGAGAAGGGTGAGAAAATCACCAGGAAAACAGAGTTACAGGTTAACACCCAACGTTGAGATAGGGGAAAAAAAAAATGTGCGTGTGCCTGTGTGTGATTACACTGCCAAGAAGC
>NW_010107954.1:10726-13845 GCF_000699245.1 Pterocles gutturalis
GAATGAGTGCAGTGAGAGAGCTTTTCCCTTCCTGACATTTGTGGTTCCTTTACTGAAGGACACTTTTCACTGGAAATAGTAGATGTTGCATTTTATAGTCTTCCAATGTTGGGTCTGTGTCCATTGCTTCAAGTTTTAAAATGTAGTTAATGCAGAAGGAGGGTTTACACTTCTGTGCTCCAGTGTGATTTTTTTTTTTTTTTTATCAAAAAACTTTTTGATGAAGATTTCTGCTATAGACAGAGCTCTTTGTACTGAAAAAAACTTAGTGAGGTCTCCAGACTCTTTGGCTGGGACTTTTGAGAAGAGCGTAGGAGGTTCTGTCCCAGCATCTGGACACTGACAGCAGCCTGGCTGGATGCTCCAGCTGGATATTCTGGTGCTCAGTCCTCCAGAAGAAGACACATGAATCCCTTCAGTGGATCATATGTCTGTCCTCTCCACAGGGCAGTTTTTCTGGCCCTAACACTGCAGATTCTTGAGTAGATAGCTCTCCGTAATGGGCCCATATTGCTGTTTCTGAGCTCTCACGTGAAGACTCCTACATTCAACATAAGCTGCTGAGAGTAAGGCGAAGGACCCCCAGAATATTTCTTCCTATCCCCTTCTGTCACTGGGTCTGTGTGTGGGGTGAGAGAAGGGGCTGAGGTGGTTTCTTATCCTTTGAAAAGGATAACGAAAAAAGAAACGAAGAGCTCCGCAGTCCAGGGTAGATGCTCTGCTGCCCCACCTTAAACCCCAGCTGAGCTTAGGCTCCCCAGGACTGACAGATCTGCCTCCCTCCTGTGTGCCTCCAGCCATCTCCAAGCTGTACTGTTGCTACTGACCCACGGCTTCCAGCACGTTCCTTTTCCGAAATGCTGATGTCCAAATTTCAGCTTCTGCCTAAGGAGCGGGGCAAGCCCTGGCTTTGCTTTCCTAGCTGGTCCCACGTGAGCCAGAGGGACTTTCTGCGGAAGCGGGCGTTGGCCGGGGAGGTGTTGGGCTGATGGAACTCCCAAGTTTGTTGAATAAGACTGAAAAAGAAAATGTGGCTGTAAGCATTTTCCTGACCGGTTCAGGACCAGCTGTTGGCTAACTTCCTCCTGTTGGTTGCAAAATGCTTTTTGAGGAAATCAGGGGGTAAAAAGAAAAACAGACAACAAGGTGATTTTATGAGGCTCAGCTGTGTATGTGTGGACACTGTAGACTTTTGCTATCTGTTAATCATCACTCTTTATCCACAGGCAGCTATTCTCTCTCCATAAGAGACTATGATCCACAGCACGGTGATGTTATTAAGCACTACAAAATTAGGAGTCTAGACAATGGAGGATTTTACATCTCTCCAAGAATAACTTTTCCCAACATCAATGATATGATCAAACATTATCAAAGTAAGTTAAATCGGTTAGTGGATTACTTAATAGAATACAGCCATTATTTCATTATTTCCTGTGAGGGAAGATAAGTGCTTTCTTGTTTTGTTTCAAACCTCTTCATCCTTTTCATCCTTCTTTTTTTTTTTTTTTTTCTCCTAAATAACCCAGGCATGCTTGTTGTCTAAGATACGTAAAACTGGTTGGAACACCAGTAACGTTGTTATAATCAGACCTAATGCTGCTTGCTGTGGGGCACACCATTGTGTAATAAACAATAGTTTTATAAAACACCTCATCAAGGTTATGATGATGTGAAACTGCAGTAAAAATTGACTGCATTGTAAATAAATTCTGTATTTGAAAGTAAATTTGTATCCACAATGAGCAGAAAGACGTATAGACTTGTGAATGTCTTCTTGTGGTGTCAAGTGTGGAATTGTTTTTCTTTTTCCTATAAAATATTTGTTTGTTTGTTTGCTTGTTTATTTATTGTGAATGGCGTTTTGAAGGAAGTAAAAATCAACTGATTTCAAAGAAAGAAAATTGCACCCACAGAAAATTTTTTATTAAAAAAGGGGGGAATGGAGAAGCTACAAAAATGACTTTTCATGCTGCATAACCTCCTGGTGGATAGGTCCAAAAAATGTGGGGTTTAGTCTTGTAGCTGGGAAGACAGAGAAGGCAAAAAATGTAGGACAGAAAATCACAGAGTGATTTTTCCAAGCCACACTGAGGACTTGAGATTTCTCTGCATTGTTAGACATGCATGGTAATTCTTTGGCACAGCTGAGAATTATTCTACATTTGTATTAAAGATGTAGCTGGTCAGTGTTTGGAGAAAAAAAAAATAATGGTGACCTACTTATGCTTGCATGCACATGTGTCTGAAACAATGCTACAAGAAAATGTAATGAGAAACTCAGAATATGAGTTCCAAGCCTGACTCCAGTGTGCGTCTTCCTCAACATACTGTCAGTAAGCAGATCTTATATTTTCTTTAGGTGGTACAAATGGTACTGAAAACTCCTCAGTAACCTGATGGTAACCAGATGTATGTGACACTTCTTCATTGACTTTGTCTCTGAATACCAAATTTCAGTTCAGAGGTGCTTAAAGTTCCATGAAAACACCCGAAAGGTTACATTTTCATCAAAGTACCTGTTTATTTTGAAAATTATTTGGAGCTCATTAGTGCACAGCTGTAATTAAGTAACGTTTGTCTCAAAGCAAACTTCATGAGGCACAGAAGTATAATGGATTTTTGTATTTTGTTTTTCCTTTGAAAACCAGAGCAATCAGATGGCTTGTGCAGAAAGTTGGAAAAAGCTTGTATTAGTCCAAAGCCCCAAAAACCATGGGATAAAGACGCATGGGAAATCCCACGGGAATCGATTAAATTAGTGAAGAAGCTTGGAGCTGGTCAGTTTGGAGAAGTCTGGATGGGTAAGTTTATTCCTTAGGAAACGGTGTTTGAAGAAGTGTCATTTCAGAGTCATTCAGAATAACGGTGGCCATGAACCTGGCCTGATGTATGTATATGATGTATATAATTTTTATTATAATAACAGAATGGTGTTGGGTTTGGGGTTTTGGCATTTTGTTTTGTTTTAGGTTTTTTTGTTTGTTTGTTTGTTTTTTAACAGGATTCTATAGGCAGGGCATTTCTGAACAACTTAAAAGTGTTTCCCAAAACTTATGAAAGACGCAGAGCTATGAAGGAGTCTCTGGGGACCCCCGGGAGGGTGGCAGGGTAGCAGG